>NC_056725.1:344919944-344969944 GCF_019279795.1 Protopterus annectens | reverse complement strand
TAAAGGGACCACGCCCACATGATGTAAGGATTTGTAGTAGTTGGTTTCCATGACAGTGGTAATTGGAAATGCTACACAGCATGCTGCATGCAGGTAGCAAGTGGAGGGCACTGATTGGTTCAGAGGCCATCACCTGATCATGTGTATTAACTACAAATTCCATGCTGCAATCTATGCAAAGCAGCTCATTCCATTTCCATTTACTGGGGAGAGACTGTAAGTCAGAGAGAGAGAGAGCGAGAGAGAGAGTACGTATAAGGCACAGAAAAAAAAACAATCTAAACAATCCAGAAGAGTCTCCATTCCCAGAACAAGTATGTGAAGTATATATGTATGTAATTGACCGTAGTACTTGGTCCATAATAATGGGATAGATGATGTGGAATGATTTATATGTGCCTTCAGGTGTTGTTGTTGTAATGATGTTCAAGCTGAACAACTGCTAAGGACAATAGAGTCTGTTCCTGTGGATAATGGGCCATACCCATCAACCGTGCAGAGCAGCACTGACTGATAAGATGTAAGCCATCACAGTGTGTGTTGTGTAATGGGAAGTATGTATATTATGTGGCCAATAGCTGGTGGTGGAAGCAATGCCATTATGATGGATATGTGGGTTCCACAGCCCACCTCTTACAAGATACATAGGTTAATCTGTATTGTAGCATGCAGGAATGCGATAGGTGTGTATTAGGGTTACCTGCAATTTGACCCTACATATACCCTGCTAATGTCAGGCTGTGTCCATATGTGGCACCTGTGTTTGTTGTCGCAAGACAGGACAGTGCAGCTGTGCAGGAAGGTGTTGTGAGATTGTGGACCTGATATCTGAATTTACCCCACATATAGGTATGCATATGTACACACACACACACACACACACACACACACACACACACACACACACACACACACACACACACACACACACACATAGCGTTTCCGTGTATGTGTGCCTGTTTCGTAGATCGGACTACAGTGTGGGTAAGGGAAAATTCCCTTTTTTCCACTGTAGTGTGATCTGGGAGTGAGAATAATAAAGTAGGGGGGGTGAGGGGGTGCAGGGGGGCAAAGCCCCCTTGCAGAAACCTAGATTTTTTTTTGAACTACACATGCACAGAAGCACTTTTCGATGTTAAGCACTTTCGTGTATGTGTGTTCGATGTTTTGTGATTCGGACATATGCTAGTTGAGTATGTGTCCTAGACCCCTATAGATATATATATATATATATATATATATATATATATATATATATATATATACACACACATGTATGTCCACAAATATACAGATACCCATGTGTAGACATATATATCAGCACATATATACATCACATATGTCTACACATATATAGATATATACGTATATGCACGTCTACATATATACAAACACGCACACACACACACACACACACACACACACACACACACACACACACACACACACAACACACAAACATATATGTATGTAAATACATGTCCCCTATATTACTACCACAGTGCTGCATGCTATGTGTTAGGAAACAGCACACATAGAAATACACACAGATATCTACAGCTGTCAGTGTGTGCAATATGTATGGGTATGTCACATGTGAACCCCTTGTTGGGACCACATTTCCCTTGTCTGTGAAGTATGGAATGAGAATATGGGGAAGTATGGCAGGTATAGTTGTGGAAGTGGTCAGGGTTGGTAGATATAGAGGACAGCCAACAGGGGTGGTATGTGACACATGTGGTGGGTAAACACCCTGGATGGTGTATGTGTGGTCTGTGATGTGGATGCCCCATGGGCCCAAATATGGACACAATGGGAACAAGCCTCCCACCCACTGCTACTCACAACAGCAGTCCACGTCCTGAAGTTGCCTGGCCTAGAGGCTGAGCAGAAGGAGCATGTGGGCTCTGTGAATGTGTACTGGGTGCATCAAGGTGATGTAGCACATCCCACATGCGTCTGGGGAGCCCATTATGGAACAGACCCTGGACCTGACCTTAAGGGACAGGAACGTGTCTGCGTGTGCCCCCAGGGGTGGGAACTTCCCCTGGGTTGGTTCCACCTGATGGTATTGCTGGACCAGTACATGAGGAGACCCCAGGGTGGGTCACACATGTGATGTGGCCTGGTAACATGGGTTGATGAGTTTGGAGAGGTGGTTCTGCTGGACAGTAGTACATATACATGCTATTGTGTCACAGTTATAGAACATATGTCAGTAGTAATAGTCTACACAATCCCCAGAACATGTTCAACAGCATGCATAGATAACTGTAATAACACAGAATGTCAGATGTGCAGCAAACACATAGGAAGCATACCACAGGCATATATGAAACCATTGTGGCCCTGAGAATGGCATGCAGGTGAATAGTCTGTAGCAGGCCAGCAATAATAGTGTCCACACAGGGAACATGGCTACAAACACATTGCACAAAGCGTGGTACAGTACAATATCTGCCCCACTGGTAGGTATGCTGAAGCCATACCTATTGAGTTGTGTGTTCAGTTTGTTGTCACTGATATGGTGGGGGGGGTGACAGTGATGTGTATTAAGAAGTGTTGTAACCTTGTTGCATGACTTGCTCACACCTGTTTCCATCTTTATGTCTTTCAGGCACAATGTCTCATGGAAGGCTGCCAGGCTATACAGCAGCTGAGAATGAAATCCTGCTGAATGAACTAATACAGCACTATGTCATCCTGTTTGGCCAGGCCACCCATGATCAGCAGGAGTGGACCGCCCTGTGGAACGGCCTAGTCCACAGGGTTGATGATGCCATACTGCATAACCGCAGTTATGAGCAGGTCCAGCATCATTGTTCTGACCTGCTTCGCAATGCTCATCAGCATGCAGCTGCAGTCTGGGGGAATCACCTCACCACAGGGGGGCCATGCCATCCATCCCCCCAACATGTGTGGAGGAGCTCCTGGCCAGCCTCGTGGCACCTGCCCATCTGGCCAGTCACCAACTGCCAGACACCTTTGTGGAGGTGGATGCCACCCACACATCGGCCAAGGAGCATGCAGTTAAGGCCACAGGGCACATCTGTAGACCACTGTTGTGTATACATCTGCATTGGTACAGGTAGATCATGCATATCTGACATGTCATAGATATATTTTGTTGCTGCATAGTAGTGATAAACAGATGTCTATATGTGGTAGTATTGTAGAAATGTACTGTTGATGTATTGTAATACTACACCCACCCTGTAGCAATGCCACAGGTGTGGCCACTGACTTCTGACTGATGACTGACATCTCTCACCCTCTTATGTAGGTCCCTCTGGGATACCACCAAGGCAGCAGCCTGTAGCTGGTGAGTATGGTTTATCTAGATGCTTGCCAATACACAGGGCATGTAATGGTGATGGTATATTCTATGCACACATCTACTCAGAATGCATGCTGTACATGTGTACATATTGTTGCTGTGAAATGCACGGCATCACAGGTGTGACCATGATGGGGTATTGGAAGGGTATGTCAGACACCTGCATCATAACTAACATCCTGTCATTGCAAAATGTGTCCACAGGGAGTAACAGAATGGTGGGAGACATGGCCTACAGTAGGGACATGTATGGAACAACACTCATATACAGTGCAGCACCAGTGTATATACCTGTAGGACAATGGCAACTGCTGCAGTGATACACTATGGCATAAGGCATTACAGTGGTCCACATTATCAGCTGGGACTGGGATGTATCATGTGGTGTTCAGTGTATGGGACACTGCAAAGTGACACATATGTGTAGGGCTTACTTGTCATGCATCTGCAAAAAAGCTGACGGAGGGAGGTGTCAGCATGACACTCCAGTGCACTGCAGCAGGAATCCTAAGGATGCTAAGAATGGCTGTATCTGCATATAGTCAGGTTCAGGACCTGTGGCAGCCATAACCCTACCCCCACAGCAATAGTGACAGCAGTGCGTGAACACCAAGGGATTTGCACATGAGTAGACCTTGCAATCATGCAGATTAGGGGGACATGTGTCGGGCAGATTGAACATACACTGGCAAATGCAGATGGCCCATGCTGGTATACCCCTGCCAGGAGTAGTGACTGCTGTAGTGCAAACAACAAGAGGTGCAACAAAACGTCATGATAAGGGTGTGCACACATATGCCCACATGGTGTTTATGCATCGCGGTCAGCATCTGCACACCTAACACATTCTGTAGACACTGCATGAGAAAGTACAGGACATATGTCACATATTGGGCTCATGTACTGTTAAGATATGCGGTGATGTGGTTCCATGGCAGATCAAGGATGGGTGCGTCATATCAATAAGTGTGTGTACACCCGCCATAACCATGGTATGCTTTGATGGTTGTCAGTGTAAGAGTACTAGATTGGTCATACATGGTCCGCTGATGTTGAGAGCTGTGAATCAGACATCAGGCATTCACTAATGACATCTGCCCACATACCATCCCAGGTATGTGTTGCTGGAAAACATAGGGGCTGTGAGCATTAAAGCTGACATAACCGACACAGTAGTACACATTCAGCAATGGGCTGTACACCTGTGATGTGTGGTGCACAGTACATGGCATGGTGCAGAACAGGTGCACAGCAATACTGTGTACATGAGTGCAGTGTTATCCAGGGGAAGGGGCTTCACCTAGTGACACAGTACATGGATCACACACATGTATACTGCTGCTAGCATGGCTTGATGATAGCAGCACTGCATGCTGTTGGGCACCATATGTTATGCATGTTGACAGAGGGGTAATAGGAGGACTGTGTGTATTATGATTGTGCAACCTCACCTGTATATGTGTGTGTGTGCATCCTGTTGGGTAGTTAGTTTGTTTGTAGGGTCACTCTGGTGAAGTGGATGGAGGTTTATGCATGAAGGACATGTATGTGCATGTGTGCGTGTTTGTGTGGCTGGCCATGTATGCACATGTGTGATTGTGGAGTGTTCATGCAGCAGTACCTCCCTCTGGGATCATGCAGAACTTGGACATGGACTGCCATATTATACACGAGGAATACTTGTCATGTGTGTAATCACAGGACAGCTGATAGTATAATATGGTCTGTAGCATGGAACAGGCATTGAGAGGGAAGGTAGACACCAGGTACACCCTTAATATCGTATTCAGCAGAGAGGTCACCTACAACCCACGTATGCAGCAGTACAGATGCATTGGGGAAGTATTAGTCAACACAAGGGAGTTTATCCATATATTACAGTTGTCACATGATAGCCTGATTGAGCAGCATATCTGGCATGTACTGAGCATTACATACACATGACACACCAGTGCGTGATACTATGGATTGAATATAGAAACCCACACATATAGGGGCCATGCTCATGATGTCCAGACATACACAGGGTGAACACTGAATGGCAGCAGTGAGGCCATCTAAAACCACACCAGGTCAGGCAGGTAATGTAGTAACAGGTCTTGTGTTGTGATCACTTGTGTAGGCATTTAGAGGGCTGATATGTTAATGAGTAGTATCAATGTGTGTATGTTACCAAGTGTGATGCAGGATGGGGTACACATGGACATATACGTGAGACTGTCTGTAAAGTCAAGGACAGGTAGGTATTAGAGTGGAGTGTGTGTGTGTGTGTGTGTGTGTGTGTGCGTGTGTGTGTGTGTGTGTGTGTGTGTGTGTGTGTGTGTGTGTGTGTGCACTGTTAGGCAATGCTGTACAGGTTTTAAAGTGCATTTATTGTTTTCCCCAACAGGTGCCGAGGTGGGTCAGGGTCACTCCTGCATGCAATCTGATGTGGGTGTCCATACAAAAACCAAAAATGATGATAGTACTGTTGAGGCAAAGGTGCGGTTGACAGAAGCCAACACTGCGCCATCATTTGACATCCCCCTTTTAGCCACCCTAACCCTGCAGACAGTTTCAGTGCCTATACATACCCCATCACTAGAGGCCATAGCAGAGGGACAGCTGGGTTTGGTGGCAGTACACAGCAAAGTGTGGTAACCATGCCTACTGTGTCTGGATGCAGCAGGTATAGCCAGATGTCAGGCAGGACAACGCATAGGCAGATGTCCCAGGGTGCTCATGGTAGGGCCATGGGACATTATGACCCTGGCAGAGGTGACATAGCTGGTACCAGCAGGTGCATGTTTCAGGCTGTCATAGCAGCACAGCCACATACGGAACATTACACCAGACAGGGCCGGAGGCTGCAGAGGGCTGCTCTCACATCTGTAAGCAACAACATCCGTGAACATTTTGGTGCCATCCATGCTTATACTGAGCTCAAGGATAGATGGCATGGTGAGATGATGGCCCTCATCAACAGAGGTATGTCCTTGCTTGAACATGTGGTAGGGGTGTGGCGATGGCTACGGGGATGTAGGCCAGCAACACCAACAGCTGGCAGTCAACAGAGACATGCTAGGACACCAAGGGGCTCACGTAGTGGCAGTGCTAGCCCCGGCAGTGCCCAGGGTGCTGTCCACACCACACCACATCAGGCCACATGCACGTGGTCCTGGCCAGTCCCAGGAGGGACCTGGTACCAGAGGACATTTGTCATTGGCAGGTGAGAGTAGCACATTGAGGCCTGTACCTGAACATGCCCATGGAACCCCTGGCAGGCACAGTCCATGTGTCTGTGGCCGGAGGCAGTGAACTGCACACTCTGCTTGGTACGGTCGCCAGCTGTCCATAAACACCTGTGTAGGGCAGCCACATGACAGAACTGTGTGCATGCATACCCACACACTATACAAACAAACATAGGGCAACCCCATATCTACACACACCATATCACCCCATCTAGCTCACCTCAGTACACCCCTCCCCCACACACAGGGTGTCAAATGTATGGCCCACCCTTGACCTTTGTCAAATCAACAGCACATCCTGTGCATATGATGATACCTGTGCCACATCCCTGTCATCCATACCATCAATGCAGGAACACACTAATATGGTTCTGATTCACACAGTGACTGTACCACAGTACTGCAGTGTAACATGTTGTATGGAGTAAAGTGTAATGCATATATGTCAGGTAGTGTAGCCATCCAGCAATGATGCATTATAGCTGTTAGTAACACTGTTTGATTGTAGTCTCTATAACGTTATCCATTTGTGTTGTAGGTGTACATGTGTCAGAACAAGGATGGTCTGTAGTCATATTCCACAATGGGGCATGGCACTGTGGTGACACCATGGCTGTGACATATGCGGGTACAGTTGAACACATGTCACAGGTTAGTATAACGGTTGTTGCCTGTGCCACATGGACAGGTGACCTGCTGGAGCATGTATACCCTGCAGCCTGATGTAGACCCATCCACATACACACACACTGCTACTTGGAAACACTGGGACTAGACCCCTACCTAGGTATGTGATGATACTGAAGTGTGTGGCTTACATTACACACACCACATAGAGTTTAGGGAGAGATTTGCCCAGGTTACTTGTTACATGCAGAACATCCCCAGACATGTATATATATATATATATATATATATCTATATCTATATAAAAAAAAAATATATATATATATATATATATATATATATATATATATATATATATATATATATAGCTATATATGTATGCACATCCTATGTGTACATATATGCCTATTTATGTGGATATATATGTAGATCTCTATAACTATATGTGCATACATATCTATTCTGATATACAGATTACTGTCAATATATATGTAGATATCCATGCGTATATATGCATATGTATCTCTATCTGTATATGTGTAGACATATATTCTCTGTATATGTATATATCTGAGTATTTATATGTATATATTTATATGTATATGTATATATATATATATATATATATATATATATATATACATATCCATCTATGTATGTCAATATGTCTATGTGTATATATATATATATATATATATATATATATATATATATATATATATATATATATATATATATGTATATATACTCTTGCACATTCTTAATTCTCTCTCACTTGATCCTAACAGCATAACTTGGTTTAAATCTTACCTAGAAAACCGTCAACAAGCAGTACTCTGGAAGAACTCATTATCTGAACACCTTCTTATCTCCCTAGGTGTACCACAAGGCTCTATCCTAGGTCCACTTCTTTTTTCCATCTTTATTAACGACCTTCAATCAGCTATCCCTTTTACTACCTGTATTCAATATGCAGATGACTCCACTATAATCTGCACAGCTACCTCTCAAACTGAACTTCAGTCTCTTACCCAAAAAGCCTTTAACATAGTAGAACAATGGTTCTCTCAATGCTGCCTTCTACTCAATCCTAAGAAAACAAAGCTACTACTCTTCTCACCAACACGTAAGCAAATCCCCCTAAATTTCTCTATCACTTCCAACAACAATACTAGTATTTCTCCTGACACCACCACAAAATTACTTGGAATTACAATAGACAATAAACTTAATTTTGAAAATCACATTAACTGTACTATAAAAACTGTGAACAAAAAACTTGGAACCCTATATCGAATCAAACCATTTCTTACCCCAGCTATTAGAATTACCCTAGCCAAAACTCATCTTATCTCTACTTTACTCTATGCATGCCCTATTTATACCAACTTGTCAAAAACAAACCTTAATAAACTAGTTATATCCTACAACAACATTGCTAGATTTGCTACCGGATCTCCTTTTAGGACCCACCACTGTATTAATCTAAGACAACTTGGCTGGCTAGAACTTCACAATCAGATCGAACTACAACAACTTGTAATACCTCACACAACCCTGTACTAACCCACTAAAACTCCAATATTCACCAGCTTCATTACCCCTTATTATAACCTGCAACATCTACGCTCCTCTAACAAACTTTTGATCAACAGGACTACAACTAATAACTCTGCAGGAGATAGCTTGTTCTCCAACTCAGTTGGAAAACTATGGAACAAATTACCCTCTGATATGCTATCTCTGACTTCTCTTCCTATTTTCAAGAAGAATCTCAAAAAATATCTCAAGAAAAATGGATCTGCCCATGCACTAACCCAGACTAGCCTTGCTCTTCCTTTCTTGTCTCCTTACCTTCCCCCCTCTCCCTTCTTTACCCAATAACCCAGTTGAGGTCTCCTAGCTCCTCAAATATACATTAAGATAGTGAACTGACCCACTGACTAGTTATCCCTGAGTGTTTCTCCACTCTCTCATAGGTGTAAATTCTGCCTCTCTTTCATAAAGTAACTCTTTATTTAGCCCTAGGATGATAATTAAATCCATTAACTCATCTTTTATTAACTCTGATACCTTTCCTATCTATCCTTCTCTTCCTTTCTTACTTTATCCTCAGTCTTTTCATTATGCTTTCTAATTATTTTACTTTGCAAAATGTACTATGCTTTCCCCATGATATAATATGTGGGATCCTATATCTCACTTATGTGTAAGACTATTGTTTTATTAATTTCCCAATTTCCTAAAAAAAAAAAAAAAAATGTTTTGTTTTTACTTGACTTACTTCTTACTATTTTAGCTTAAATTACTTTATGTTCACTTTTATTAAACTATGTATTAATACTTGGAGCTTTTCTCCCTGGGCCTCTACTGAAAATGGACATATATCCAGCTAGACTAGCCTGGTCAACAAGTGTAAAATAAAATAAATAAATAAATATATATATATATATATAGATAGATAGATAGATAGATAGATAGATATATAGATAATTATATATACATATATGTTCAGCATATGTCCTGAAAATGGAGTGGAGCCCTACCTCAACCCCAATAGTCCCAACCTTTTAGTACAAGGGGATGTCAGGTATGCATTGCAGGTATATTTGTAGACTCTTGCTACTGTAACAGGGATTGTCTTCACATCTGCTTTTAACATGTGTCCCATTGTCTACTGACAGACATCCTAAGGACATAATTGTACAGTACCACTGGTAGCTCAGTAATGATCCTTTGGACTACAGCAGAGATATGGCCAATATATGTGGACAGTCTGACACACTCTGGTCAGTCCAGAGGTATACACAGAACCCCTTAGTGCAAGACATGTGGACCAAGCCATATAATATGGATGTTAACAGCCACGTAGATGGGTATATTACATAAATACTGGTATACGTTTGCCCCCATAGGTTATGCATTCACACACCCCTGTCTGTCCTGACACATAATAATCACTTGTACAGATGTGCCATCGCCATATACTACCCACTAGTTAGTGACATACATTTGTACAGCATCCCACTGCTTTGTCTGACATGCATGACTGTTATGGTGGCCCGGCAGTAGTACATCTGGGAAGAATCTGGAAATGACATCTCACTGGGTAAGTACACAAAGCTGCTAGGTATGTAACAAAGCACTGTGCAGGCTACATGCAGATTGCCACAACACTGGCCTACATTTCCTATGGGAGAATACACATGTACCTGCATATATAGCAGGCTCTACAGGCATGTCACAGCACAGAGTAACAGACACCTGTGTGAAAGTGCATAACCACATCCAATGTGAACACAGCCACATCCACATATGGTAAGCTAGCGTAATATTACAGTATATGGACTATCTGATCAACACCATCCTCATATGTGCCACTCACACACTAACCCTACATATACTGGGCCACTACACAGTGTGGTCCAATGCCTGTCTGTGGTATGGGACATGTTTGTGTTTGGCCCTACAAACATGTAAGCCGATAGGGTAACATACAGTGGAGCAGCATGTAACATCAGATAGAATAGGACAAACAACAATGACATCTACCACAGTCTGTACACAGGCCAAGGTACATATTCACAATACACACACTGTCGATAATCACTATAAGTACACAGAACTCAGTACTGTACACACAATCACAAAATGCCCAGATTATGTCCTCAAATATAACCCCTACTATACATAACATGTGTAGCAGTCTGATATCTCACTGGCTTATCAGATATGATATCAATAAATATGGTGTACAGAACATATACACCTCTTACTGCATGACATATGTACAAAGGTTGACAGAGTTGTGGCTGGAAGCACAAACACAGGGCCAATATTCATATGTTGCTGTGATAACCTCATACATTTAGTGTTGTAACAGGGTTTGTTGCAACATATGTCCTATGAGGGGATATGAAGTCAGTAACTCTCATTGCTGTCATCATGTACTGACTGCAATCCTCATTCTGTGCTTCTGCAGATCACGGATATGTGCTCTGTGAGTAACACAAGAAAGATAAAGGCACCACACACTGCCCAGTCTGCAGATAACACCACAGATGGGGGTTTCCTCATAAACATAGCACTGACATGACAGATATTAAAACATGTAGGACAGATATATCCACGCACACCCTGTTAAACCAACATTACTCCAAATGCAGTATAGCAGCACTTACATTCTGTAGTCATGTCTGGCACATCCCCATCCTGTGTGTTGGCCTGTTTCCACAATGTATGTTGTTAGAGGTAAATCCCCATTCCATCTGTGATGCTGTTTGCCAAACAATAGATCTAGGTCCTGCTCACAGTGAATGAAAAGGCCCAACACCAACATGATGTTCTTAGGTATTTGAGTATGTTTCCATGCAATTGGCTATGGGAATGTTACCACAGCTGTTCCACATTTAATCAGCTAAAGGAGGACTGCAATTCATGCAGAGGCCATCAGCTGATCATGAGCATCACTTGCAATACACATGCTGCTGCCTAAGCAAAGCAGGTGTAAGTCTCCACATCCATCAGAAAGGGAGTGAGAGAGGCAAACAGAGGCAAAGATAAGTCAGGGAGGGGTGGGAGAGTAAAACTTAAACATGTTTGTGTCACACACCTACCAGTATAGGGTATCAAACCCCTGACTGACTATGTATTTCTATCACTTGTCTATGCAGTTATTGGATGTGCCACATAGGTTAGATGTTGAGGAGCCCTCTAAACGTATATGTGATGGTGAGTGACTTCTGCAACAATGATATGGTAGCTATACGGTAGGTGTAGTACACGTGCCTGTCCGCATGAACAGGTGTCAGAGTCAATACAGCCACACTCTCTCAGGGACCCACACACATTGACACACTTGGCAGGGTCAGGAATACAACTCCTCACTAGTTGGAGTGCCACAATACAGTACTGTGCCGGTATCACATGCACCACAGGGGTTATCTGGAGGTTATATGGTCAAAGGGTATGTGGAGGTGTCTGACATCAGACAGCATGCTTCAGTATGCCAATGGGGGTTTTAGTGATTATGAATGTGGTCATAGGAATCAAACACCACACACACAGATACAGGGTGCCAGTACTGACATGCATGGGTGCATTGCTTCACGGGTGTGTAGTAGTCAACTGTGCCAGATGGCTATACAAGGCTAGATGATGGGTCCACCTTGGCAACAGGCCACATGACAATGGTCTGCAGTGTGGCTCATGTGTGTAGTGTCTGGATTGGCCCACACAGGTGGGTATTGTATTCACCATCCAGTCACCTGGGTAACTATTGTGTGTGGCCATTGCTGTGCATTGCTTGCCATATATGTGTTCCTTAGTCCATGACATGGGTGGTGTCTGGGATGTGCACATGTCCCACATGCACGTACAGTGACATGTGGAACTGTACCTGGGCTGTCTGGCCCATGTTGTGTACACAGATTGTTATCATCAGATGTGCCAGTCCTGGCCTCATGTGGTTGGAACTGGCAATGGAGAGCAGGTTGACCCTGCACCTACATTGATAGCTTGATACAGCTATTCCCTGGTGTCAGTGGCATCTGTCCATACAGGGCATGTGATTAAGGCATGGTATGTCCTTTGTGGGTCACATTTGATGGTGTTGCAGTTGTACAGTGGGGAACATAGGGAAGGTGCACTGTCTGCATGTACGTGCCTAATGGCCTGTTGGACAGGGTGCCATACCCTCTGTAGCCCACTGCAAATACTCCATGGTTACTATCAGTGGGGAATATACAGGGTACTAATAACATAGCAGTTGTTGCTTAGGCAAGTGTGTGTGTGTATGAGACATAGGTTAAGAGTGTTCTCTGCGTAATACAAGAGTTGCTAACTTGGTTCATCAGGCCTTGATGTCACATGTAGGGGAATGGATTTGCACCCCAGCCTCTCTGCTCTTTCACATCTATTATCCCTGTAAGGTGGACATTTGTGACATATACTAGGGCCACCATATAAGAAATTTGCAAAACCTACTCCACAATGAGTCCAGTTGTTACACACTCACAGCCACCTCCACACAGGATACAAATGACAAACACAGACAAACACAAGCCATGTCTGGGATTAGAACTCATACCTATCTAATTTATTACACTACAGCACTATGCAGTTATAGGATGCGCCATGAAGATTACTAGAATACGTCTCCCCCCAACAGTGTATTTCACAGTGAATGACATCAGCAGCCTTGCCAAAGTAGGGCATTTGAATTGTAGTGAGTGTGACTAGCCTAAAAAACATTGCTCACTACATAGACATAGAAACATACACACCTGCCATGTGTGGGAATAGAACCCTTACCAAAGTTCTATATCACTCTACAGCATTATGCTGTTATAGGACATGCCTTGGAAATGACTAGAGTATTCTTTCCCCAAAGGTGCATTTCACAGTGAATGACATCAGCAGGCTTGCCAAAGTAGGACATTTGAATGGTAGTCAGTGTGACTAGCCTAAAACGCATTGCTCCCTATACAGACGAAGAAACACACACACAAACATCGACACCTGCCATGTGTGGGAATTGAACCCCTACCAGATTTTGATATCATATTACAGTGTTATGCTGTTATAGGACACGCCACAGAGATTACTGGGCTACACTTTTCCCAAAGGTGCATTCCACAGTGAATGACATCAGCAGCCTTGCCAAAGTAGGGCATTTGAATTGTAATGAGTGTGACTAGCCTAAAAAACATTGCTTTCTACACAGACACACAGTTACCATGTCTGAGATTAGAACGCCTACCTAACTAGTTTATCACACTACAGCAGTATGCAGTTATAGGATGCCTCACAGAGATTCCTTGGTTACATTTTTCCCAAAGGTGTATTTCAAAGTGGATGACCTTATCAGGCTTGTCATCGTAGGGCTATAGGGAAGGCAGTGTGTGTGCACGGGCCATAGCCCATTCATCTAGAGGTTAACATACCACATGCGGGAACTCCCAGAGTTATATTCTGAAGGTACATGTGTACAGTCATGTTGCACAGCTAGCACTTGCACCACATAGTCTGTAATGCTGATGGATACCTGTGGCTAATGTCTACAGTGAGTGATATTTACACCTCATGTGGTTGTAGCCATTTAGCTGTGTACTGGATGGGACAGGCCTTATAATGGATGGCTCCTTGTCACAGTTAGTCTCTTCCACACATCTATGTATGTCTACTTTTGGCTTATTATAGTGTGTTGTCCTTGGATATATGTCTGTAATCCTATCCACTGTGTGTGTAAAGCACAACTGGTGCATACTGGGGAGTGTATGCACTTACATCTGCAGCTACCAGATATGTATGGTCCACTGCTGTTTGCAGACATGAGCTTCATTTGTTCAAGTGTGTGAGCGTGCCCAGTATGACCTTTCAGAATGTTGTTGTCTGACATTGCCTTCATTTCTCTGTGTGTGTGAGCATGCCCAGTATGCCCTTCTGTATTGAATGTGTGGATCGTTTCCAGGTAGTTTGTACTCCAGTGCAGACATTTGTGTTGTACACCTACAGGTAGCAGACTCTTTCTTCAGGGTATCCATTGATAATTTGGTAACATGGGAACAGATTGTGCAGGGGATAGTGTGTACTGTAGGTGATTGTGTCTGTGCTGCTTCATCTACATGGTACTGCTGTTAGCAGACATATTCAGACATGTGTACTGTTATACAGTGTGATGTTTTCTGTCCTCATGTACTGTCAGGTGGGCATTCTTCCTCATAGTGATGTCTTGGGGGACAAGGGTGACTGCAGCTGTGTCCGGTATTGTGGGCACATGCCTACATATTCATGGTGAGTTATGCCATTCTGGAGGGGAAGCTGCAGACACTTGCTGCTGGGTCTGTGTATCCAGTTCAGCACCTTGATACAGTGCTGACAGAAGATCCCATACTTGTACATCCATCAACATGATAGTATGGCCTTATCTTGCTGTGGCAATACCTCACAGCTGTAGAGATTCGCACAGGTTACCCAGAGCCAGGGGCCATGAGTCAGGACATTACCCCTATTGTGGTGTACGGGCAAGTACGTAGCCACCCATTTATGTGTTTGCAGCCATGGATTGTGTGTGCACACAGCTTTGTGCCAGACCTTGCATATTCCATGCTGCCAATGCTCCCCCGTTATTCTATCCTCTTCCATACATTATGCATACATTCTCTGATACTCTCAGTAAGGTTATCACCCCATCACAATTGTCTTTTGGTGTTGGTCCACAGTTCATGCAGTGGGACATGGTGGACATGTTACTGTGGTTTGTCCACATGGCCTTGCGTATGGCTTATGTGGAGTGTGTTATGTTGTTATTTGGGTATCCATGACATAACATGCATTGGCAGTACATGTGAGATACAAGCCTTTGGCAGAGGCCTGTGGGCCATTTGGTGTTGATGCAGGCCAGATGTGGCAGTGCATTGCATTCTGTCAGTCATACAGTCTCAGACCGTCAAGCAGTATATTCCCCCAGGGTTGACAGGGTAGGTGTGCTAGGTGTGCGTGCAAATAGCTTCTATCAGTCTTGATCAGGTGGTATGGATACTGACAGGGTGCTACCTATGGCTAGGGACACACCTGCATGGGACACCTGCACTGCATGCTGCATTTTTTCACTATTGCCATATACAGGTGGGGTCATATTGTACCCATTCCCCACAGCAGGGATACGACCAGAGAGGTACCTGTGGGTGGTGTTTGCGTGAGCTGGGTGTATGTGTGCTATGGACACTACTTGCATCTGACACACAGATATGCATGGGGCATTCCTGTTATGCTGGCATATGCAGGTACATCAGCTGTTTCCCAATACATCAGCCCTACCTCCTTTGTGATCTGCAAGTGTTCAGGCAAACAACACCGGTATCCCCTACTACAGGACCAGTATACCTATATGTACAATTCCAAAGGTGTGTCCATTTCACAGTTACATAATATATACTGTATGTCTAGGGTACTTTCCCCTGTGAACTGCTTGTATATCTAGCCCAACAGCCATGCCATGTCAATCTTTCAGATGGTGACACATATTACCACCATACATTTACAATGGCTTACTGCTAGCATGCATTATACTCGTGGGAATTGTCTTTGGCACTGCAGTTGTGAGGAATTGGCCCTGTCATCAGCACTAGTGGGCAATGGCCACCATGTCTTACCTCAACATGCATATATACTGACCACTCTCACACAATATGAAACACACACATACCTGCATATTGTGCAAATGCTACACTCTATCCTGCTACCTTGGCCACCTCTGGGCATCTGTGCTCCACTGGTATTATACCTACACATACATGTTACTACATTTCTACATAGGGTTGTGGGGGGACACACCTGACTGTTACAACATGTGTACATCAGAATGGGGGAGGGGCACACCAGACCATTACTACATTTCTAAATAAGTTTGGGGGGCATATCTGACTGTTACTACATTTCTACACAGTATTGGGGGGCACACCTGACTACTACATTTCTACACAGGATTGGGGCAGCACACCTGACTGTTTCTATATTTCTACACAGGATTGGGGGGGCACACCTGACTGTTTCTACATTTCTACATAGAATGGGGGCACACCTGACACTTGTACACATTTGCTCTGACTGTACTGGTATGTCAGGTACTCCATTTCATTCTGTATTCTAATCATGCTGACTAGAGGCATATCAGTGTACTACAGGTCTTAGGTTTGATTGACCTATATATTAGTTTCTGACTTCCTACCCTTCAAAACTAACATCCCACTGCCTGACCTGCTGTAGTCTATCTGTGTGGGCCTGGGGGTGGTAACCCATAGGCATCATTCAGATGCCATAGCACAGCCTTTGTTTGTGTTTGTCTATACCTGTCCTGCTGGCTGAGACTGTTGTTGGATATGTGAACCTCCCTGACTGGCATGTGTGAGTCACATGGACACACATGTGGCCCAGCACATTTCCTGCAGGGGGGTTTGTTGCCCTGTGTATACTGGCTACTATGGTGACACCAGTATTTGTTACAGATCTCATGGTGCCACTATAGGTGTCTACTATTTGCTGGCATACCATTCAGCCACCCAATTCCATTACATGCTCACATCCATACCATAGATACAGGTAACAACACATACTACTCCATTCAGCAATTGGTAGGTTGAGTGACTTACCTTGTGGGTGTGCCAGCATTGAGGGTGGTACTGCAGGACTGCCTATGTCGGATGCACATAGTACACTCCCTACACATGGTTGAGCACAGGTAGTGTCATGTTTGGCATCCCTTTTACTGTATGTGAGAGTCAGAGAGAGGTGTCGAGGCTGTTCCAAGATGGCTGCCAGCTAAACTAGTCCCTGTTCACTGTGCTCCTCACTGTTATGTAATATCCGGCTATTTTTTACAACTTTTAAGTGATATTTTTCCTCAGTTTTTTTTACAAAAAGTCTCTCTGAGATTACTCCTCAGTATTGGGATTATTTATTTTTCGGAAAAATTCAGATTTTGTATTATTTTACCTCAGAACAATTTTGGCTTCAACAGATTCTTGGACACATGCACTTTGGAAGCTCATCTCAGAATCAGATAGCCTGTCTTCACACCTCTACTCTGGGCATGGCTGGCAACTCTGATACCATGGAGACGCAGACAACAAAGGCCAAATTCTCATCTTTGCTTTCACCAGAGAAGGATACCAGTTCTAAAAGACTAAGAATCACTAAACAATCATCTGAGATCATTAAAGTAAGTACTAAAGACAAAAATGACTCTAATTTCCATTTAGATGAATTGAATATGGCATTACAACCTATTCAAAGTGCTATACAAACTTTTTCTGAACAATTCACAGATTTTGGTAAAACTTTAAAACAGATAAGTGAAAGAATGGACATTATTGAAAGCAAAAATATAGCCTTAGAAATAAGAGCAGACTCAGTTGAAAGAGATTTAAAATCTAAAGATAAGCTTATTATAGAAATGCAGGCTAAATTACTGGACTTAGAAGCTAGGAGCCGCAGAAATAATATCATAATTAGAGGATTACCAGAGTCTTATGAAAATCAAAATTTAATATCAGTGACTAAACAAATATTTGAGACATTACTAAACTGTGAGACAACTTCAAAAACTGTAATTGTAGAAAGAGCGCACAGATCCTTGCGTGCTAGACAGGATTCCATTTCACCTCGGATTATTTACACTAGATTACTCAATTTTCAAGATACTCAGAATATTTTACAAGCAGCTAAAAGCAGAAAACAATTTGTCTGGAATAATCATAAACTATAATTTTCACAGGATCTACCTCCACAAATAAAAATGAACAGACAAAAACTTTCACCATACTGTGCAGATCTCATAAAGAGAGGTATAAGATTCCGTATGAAATATCCTAATACTCTTTCTTTTAGTCACAATGAAAGAAGATTTATGGTTACAGACCCTAAAGAAGCCAAAGACACTTTTTTAAAACTATTCAAGTCTCTTCCTGAATCAGTTGTATAATAATATATCTCCTAACTAATTGTTATTGCTTTTATTGTTTGGTCAATATTCTTTCAGTGATTAATAGGTTTTCTCAATTTTTATAGGAATGTGACTGGATTTAATAAGATAAGAATCAAGCTAGTCTCACGTTATGTCTGAAAAGCTTTTATTGGCATGCAGCGTTGTCTTTATCACAGATTATAGGTATTTCCATAATCTGTAAGTTAACAGTTTGTGCAAGTTATCAACATAAATTATTTGTATAGTGCTATTGCTTTAACAACAAAGTGTTCAAAAACAGAACGGAGGGAAATTTCCAGGGTCTCGAGCCGAAACAGTGTTACCATACTATTTAGTTTTTCTTCAACACTTGTCCGGAATGTGCTTGCACCCTTTCTAAATCTTCATGGCTTCAAGATGACGTCAACCTCCCAAAATGAACAAGGTACCTTTCTGTTTATCAGCTACACGAGGTTAGTGATATTATTTCAGTTGTGTGCTTCATGATCGCGCTGAGTTTGACATCAGGGCTAGAATGTGTCTCCTCACTTTAAGGTAATCTCCAGGGTTACCCGTTTTTGAAACCAACAGCAAGCTTCAATTACTTTGTGCCTCCTATTTATCCAATGCAGTTTCTTCACTCACAAGTGGATCATCTAATAAAACCTTTGTCAGGAGCCTTGCGTGCAGATGGTTGGTTTGCGAAAGGCTCTTGTGGGTACCGGCGTATACGCGGAAGCGTTGTTGCTTCGGACACAGGAATGGGTCTTAAATGCTCGTTGCTTCTATTAATAGGACTCTCTCTAAGCCGAGAGGTATTGTAAATATTATAAAAATGTCATGGTTTGTTGCTTTTTGGAAAGAGTGTTCTTTCAATATGAAGTTTTGGTTAATAGACATATGTTATTTTACAGTAAATAGAAATAGTATTTTTATGATGAGCTAGACAGATGGTTATTGCTTATGGAGGATTTTACGGTGATTTCTCCATTTTATTATTAGTTGGGTTATTTAAATGTATTCATGCATTACTTTTTTTTTATGATTGAAAGTATTTCAGTAGATATGTTAAAACTTTATAAATGTTAGTTTTTGTATGACTGTCAGAGGTAATATACAACCCCTTGCTAACATATTAATACACATTTTATTTAACTTTTAAATGAAAGTTTACTTAGATTAGGATGTATATTGGTTTGATTTTAATAGTTTCATATATACCTCATGATAAAATGTTTAGTTTTATTAATGTTATGCATAACTAAGGTGGGTGTAGGGTGCTCTTATGGTGATGGTTGACTTTTCATTAGTATTGATAATGACCTTATTATTACTAGTAACATTTTATATTTATGACCTATAGTTTAGTTTACATGATAATTTAGATAATTAGTTGAGATTTATACTGTTTAAATAAACATATAGTTGTATAAATATTATAACTCATATGGCAATATGTATATTCTATATTTATATTAGTTTTATTTTGCATGATTTGTGATATGCTGTTATGTTGCTTTACATGCACTACGATCTACAATATGTATTGATTTATTAGGCCTTACTAAATAATTTTTTTTTTTTTTTTTTTTATAATACTCGATATATGAGGTTAATTACTTCAATGAAATAATTTTCTGTTTTATAGGAGCTTGTGATTATACATTGAATGGGGATTGAGTATGTCGGACATCTTGAGTTATGTCAGTTGTGTAAATATGTTTAGTTTTGTTAACATTGTTTTAGTCCTTTTCAGGACTTTACTTAATGTTTCTTCTTTCATTATGAAGTTATTGGTAACCAAATTCAATAATCTTGTATTGGCATTTTTTTATCTTCCTTCTATAGATGAGTTATGGTGGGTAGGCACTAGGGTAGGGAAGAAGGAAGTGTGTAATTTCAAAGTTAATATTACTCTGAAACATTTCTTAATTGAGAGTTATTGTCTTACCAAGATTAGACTAGGTCTTCTTTTAGATTGTATCATTTATTTACATGGAAATACACTAAATTCCTTCAAGCAGGTTATCAATCCTTTATTATATACATGACACATTTATTAATAGTTGATTCCTGGAATATAAGAGGAATCCAAAATAAAGCCAAGAAATCTTTATTATTTCATTTGATTTATAAATCACAAGCCAATATATGTTTTATACAAGAAACACATATTCCCCGAGATGATTGGGACAAAGATAAAAATAAAAAATGGATCAAAAAGATAATAGCTTCTGGGGACACTTCTAATTCTAGGGGGGTGGCTATAATTATTAAACAAAAATTTCTGGGGAATATTATTGATGAAAAACATGATAATGAGGGTAGATGGTGCTTTTTTACTGCTACCATACATAATCTTGATAAACCACTGCTGCTACTAAATTTATATGGCCCTTGCAGTCAACAACATTTTTTTATTCTACAGATATATAATATACTCACTTCTTACAAAGACCACTATATTATAGTAGGGGGGGACTGGAATGCAGTAATAAACCCAGACATAGATCGCACTAGTTGTTCCACTTCCTATAATCAACAAGCATCTCTTACTCTCGAAGATTTAATTTTGGACTATAATCTAATAGACCCATTACATCTTATAGAGTACTCAAATAAGAAAGATATATACACATATTACTCAAAATGTTACCGTTCATGGTCAAGGTTAGATTTTTTTCTGATATCTAATACTCTTTCAAAATGTTTATTGGACTTTATTACTGAACCCAGATTTCTTTCAGATCATTTTAGAATTTTACTAAAATTAAATATAACTTTTAAGGCTGATAATATATTTAAACAAACAATTGGACAATGAATAAAGACATTTGCAAATTGTGTACAGAAATAATTCAAGATATGGAAAACAAACTAGACTCAACAGCTATTCCTTATGATATACAGTGGGCTGCTTGTAAGGCGAGGTTAAGAGGAATGTTTATTGGTAAGGCTGCGTATCTTAAAAAGCATTTTAATAAGAAAGAAAGATTTCTTAATTTAAAAATTCAATCTCTTGAAAATCAATATAGACTAAATCCTGATCCCGCGTTTTGAAAAGCAAATTATAGATTGTCAAAAAGAACTTATTTTACTTCATCAAAACAATCTCTCAATATTAGAGCAAAGATTATTAGTTACGTACTCTGAATGGGCTCAAGTACCTTCTAGAACCTTGGCTAGAATAATTAAAAAAAATTTTGATAGGCCTAAAATATCATCCTTACAATATAAAAACAAACTATATAACACGGACAAGGAAATTTTGCATTTTTTTACACTACTTTATACAGAGCTATACTCTAAATCGTCCAAATATATGGTAAATAACCATATAAATAGCTTTCTAAGCTCTTTAATATTCCCCACGTTAAATGAAAATCAGCAAAACTTTCTTTCAGCTCCTCTTACTCTACAAGCAATTTCTGAGTCAATTGATAAACTTAAACCTGGTAAATCTCCTGGACCTGATGGTTTCACACCGGAATTCTTCAAGTCCTTTAAGTCAGTAATTGGTCCTTTTCTTCTTAAAGTGTTTAATTACATAAAAATTAATGACATAGTGGATCTTCATTGGAACACCTCAAAAACTATATTAATTTTGAAAAATAATAAAGATAAAACAGACCCTTGTAATTATAGGCCCATTTCATTAATCAATTTAGACATCAAGATTTTATCATCTATTTTGGCCAATAGATTGAAGCAGGTTCTACCTTCAATAATATCCCCAGGCCAAACAGGGTTTATGTCTCACAGACATGTATGGGACAACACCCTGACTTTGGAATCTATTATTCATCTTACAAAAAGTGATATTAACCCCATGTATGCATTGATTCTTGATGCATCAAATGCTTTTGATAGAGTGTGTTGGGATTTTCTATTTCAGACCATGTCCTGTTTCAATTTTCCCATCTCTTTTATAAATTTAATAAAAACTTTATATAAAGAAACTTTTACTAGACTTCATATTAATGGTTCCACATCTTCCCCTATAAAGATTACCAGAGGTACGAGACAGGGTTGTCCTTTGTCTCCTTTTCTTTTTAATATATATTTAGAACCGTTGCTATTATTTATATTTCAAAACACTTTTCATAGAATTCCTAGGATTCTCAATACTAAATAATTTTTCTCTGCTTTTGCTGATGATCTAGTTTTATATTTCCAAACTCCTATCACAGATCTTAATAAAATAACTAACTCTATTGAACGATTTTCTCTTGCTTCGAACTATCTTATAAATCCTCTAAAAACTCATATTCTCCCTTTAAATCATTTGGTACATAAATCTTACTTGTTTTCTGACTCCCGGTTCCAAATTACCTTTGTAGTGAAATATTTGGGTATTCATATGGAACATAATAACCGTTCTTCATTTCAAAATAACTTGAATAAAGTTTGGATATCAATAATTTCTGATATGAGTAGATGGGAACATCTGAATTTATCACTTCTATCCAAAGCCGCAATAATCAAAATGAACATTCTTCCCAAATTTCTGTATCAATTCAATTCCTCAGATCAGATAATTCCCAAATCCTTCTTTGAAAAAGTTAATAAAGAGTTAGCTAAGTTTTTGTGGTTTCCTAAATCAGTAAGGATTTCTTACTCTAGATTATCAATTCTTAAAGATAGGGGTGGTTTGGGATTACCAAATTTTTATCTTTATTATTTAATTGTTTCAGCAAACAAGCTATGGTCCATTTCTAAAATAAATAATATTCAACATATTCAGTCTCCGACTTGGGTTAAGTTATGGTATCAGTACATTTTATCTAAAAACATAAACCCAGCGGCCATTCTGTTAATTTCTATAGACATTATGAACACTCTAAAAATCTCTAACTTCCTTAAACAAAAGATCAAAGCATTTCAGGAGTTATTAAAAATTATCAATCTAGATAAGATTTTTCATTTACTTCAACCACTTCATCTTAATCCCAACATAATGTTAGATAATTCACCATTTAATCTAACAAATTATCCCCTTATAAAGTATATGAATGTTTGGAATCTCTTGAAGTACAAAGACTTGACCCTGGTTAACCTACGTAATACTTTGAAAGTTAATTGGAAGTATACTATAATTTTACGGCAATTAAGAGGGGTGATTATGGTTAAGTGGGATCTCATAAAACCAACAGAGCAAGATCTTAAGAATTTAGACACGATAATTAGAACATTATCTTCACCTGTGAAAATGTTATCAAACTCATATAACTTGATAAATAAATTAATACAAGACCCGTGTTGTCTTTTTTCAGATGTCTGGGTGAATCATAATTCCCAAATAACTGAGAATCAAAAACTTTTGGCCATTAGAAATACTTTGGAATATTCCCCATTTAAGAAATTGGTCTATACACAATTAATGATTAATAATAATGCTTATCATACCCCTTATAAACTGAATAAATTTGATGCTAGTAAATCTCCTTCTTGCACATGTTGTTCTTTTCCCCAAGCTGATCTTTTACATATTCTGTGGTATTGCCATTTTTCCCATAAACTCTGGACTTCATTGAAAGTAAGGTTACAGAAAATGGGTTATCATGAATCCACTTTGTCTTGGGAAATTGCTATACTTCATATACCTGTAGTACATCTTTCCAAAATGGATACTCATGTGTTGATATTTATTTGCTCTTTTATAAAACTCTACATTACACAAAATTGGCTTGATCGTACTAAATTAAATTGGGATACTTTTAAAAAAAATGGCTTACTTATATATTGTGGCTCAAAAAACTATGATAAAGAGTCCAAAAAATGGCTTTAAAAAACTAAGTATTAGAGAAGGTACTGAGTATTATTAATAATTAATAGTTTCTAAAGTGTTTTCTGGTCTTGGTACATAATTTATACTCTATTTACTCTCATATGTCAATTTTTACTGATGTCTATAATTTTATTTTTTTTTCCCATTTGTTTCTTGGTTACCTATTGTATATATTGTATATATGGATGTATGTTATTTTTCTTATCCTAAAGAGTTGCAATCTGCTTTTACAAGTTGTAAATCTTTTTTCAACTCCTACAAAGTCGTTATTTACAATGTATGATTGTTATTGTTATGTTATTTTATAAATCAATAAAAAGATTTTTGAGAGAGAGGTGTCATTCCCAGGGTGCCTCCTGTGTCAGTGTATGTGCTATTCATTGCCTCTTTGCAAAGGCCAGGGCATACTGAGCATGCCTCCTTCAGCCTACTGGGCCAGGCTCAGGTTGTTCCTCCTCTGAGTCACTCTTTGCCAGTGCAAGCCTTGGCAATGGTGGGGGGCTGTGTGGCCCTGCCCCGTGCTGTTCCTGCTGTAGCTGTTTCCACAGGATTATATTGTGTAGCATGGCACATACTATGACAATTTGGGTACATGTAGCTGGTGAGTACTGCAAGGCTCAACTGGATGTGTCCAGGCACTGGAACCGTGACTTGAGCATCCCAAACACATGCTCTATTATGATTTTGGTCTGTGCGTGTGTCTCATTATGGAGTTCTTGTTCAGGTGTGTGTGCATTTCTGATGGGTGTCATCAGCCACAGCTCCAGTGCGTAATCAGTATCCCCCACTAGGTGACCATAAGGGATGACCCCATTGACAAATCTCTGGTACAGCTGCATCAGATGCCAGATGTGGGAATCGTGATAGCTTCCAGGGCAGCCAGCACACCCATTCATTATTATGCCCTGGGCATCAAACATGACCTGGCAGTTGATGGAGGGGAAGCCCTTGCGGATGATGTAGACCCTACCCTGCTCAACAGGTGGTGCTTTGATGCATATGTGCGTGCAGTCTATAGCACTCACTGTCTCAGGGTATTCTGCTATTTGGTGGAACAGTTGCATATTGCTGGACAATGCCTCATGGGTGTTAGGGAAATGTACGTGCTCACCGGCATGTGCTGACATGGCATCCAGGAACTGGTGGAGTACCCTGGATGCTGATGACTGTGAGATCCCCATCATATCCCCAGCTGGCCTATGGAAGGTACCTGTAGCTAGTATTCTTAGGTCTACACATACCTTGGTATCCACTAAGATGGGTTCCCCTCTGTTAGTTCTGTGTGTCAGGCGTGGCTGGCACAGCTCAACAATTTGCTGTAGGTGCCTGTCCACCCTATAGCGCTCCACTATATCCAGCTCATGTAGCCCCTGGTAGGTTACCTTGGGTCTGTGCACTTTTCTCCATCTCCTCACTGTGGGTTGGTCGACAGCATTCACATCCTCACCACCCTCAGCCTCTTCCACATGTTGTATGATAGCTATTGCACCCCCTATCATTTTGTTGTTTTGTTTGTTAAAATTTCCCCACTTGTATACATCGCTGGTGTAGAGTATGGGAAAAACCAGATGAAAGGTGTTTGTATAATTTATAGTAGTGTTCTGGGCTGGGCTGATCTGCTGCCTGTGTAATTGGCTGATTCTGATACATTTCACCTGCCAGCTATGCTAGTTTTCCTAGATTACCTTCCTACTGCTGTTTTCCCTTCCCATTGTCTTCCTGTTTAAGCTCAAACACAGTGCTCAAATATGCACAGAGCTGCTATTTCCTGGTTTGCTTTTTTTTTTCCCTTTAAAATCCAGTGCGTGGCACACACACTCAATTAGGCAATGTAAGAGTGCTAGGCAGCCTCAGACACACCCCTTGCTTAGCTCTGCTAAGCTAGGAGCAAACACGAGCCACAGGGCTCCAATCTGCTTACAGTATACCTGACACACCCCACTATGATGTCAGCTAACTCCTAGGCTTGCACCAAGATATTCCTGCTCTTACACTGTTGGGTGCTGACTAGCATGCCGGGGAAATCTGGGATTCAGTATCATTCCCCTCATTTGCATAGGATTGCATGGTAATGCATAGTTACATGTCCAAACTGAACCTCCCCCCTTAGCAACCACAATTCACTGGCCATGTTGTCTTCTGCCTGCCATTGAGTATAATGGCAAGACAGTTATTTTGGTTAGAATGCTTATTTTATGTTTTTTTTTTTTCTTAATTTCCACACGATCCCATTTGCACACCTCTGCCCTATGCATAAACAGCTGAGATCAGCTAAAAAAAATAAAAGTTGATTTTTTTTAATTTTGCAAGTTTTTTCCATGCCAACGGCCTTATAGTTGACTTAGCATGCTTTCTACATGATATCCACCCTTTATATGGAGCTGTCATGGCTCAGTTTTGTAATTTGCAGAAATGTAGTCTGTTACTGGCGGAGTACATTTCTGCAGATTACACTAGTCCTGCATGGCTGGTTTCCAGCTTCCTGGATCACAAATTCACCTCATTTGCATAGATTTCTCCTGCAAATGGGGTAATTTCCATACAGGGGCTGAGTCTGTGCAGGACTAGTGCAGGACTGCTCGTGCTTGTCCCTACAGGTTATTCCTGGATCGCACGGCAGACATATTGCCTGCTGGAGCTCCTGCACTATTCCGGCATGCCACGCAGGGCTTGCATAATCTAGGAGTAAGTCTGTAATGCAGTGTTTAATGGAGGAGTTGAAGGCTATAGTGGGAATTATGCTGCAGACTGAAGCTGTTCAAATGAGTTAGAGCTTGTGTGCTTTCATGGGTTGTGAATGATTTCTACAGCTGATACTCTCAGATAATTTATTGCTACAGCTATAGTACAGTAAGTACAACAAGATGGACATTCAGGACCTAAAAACTAGGTTGGTTAGGGTGCAGTTGGATTTAACATCTTAGCAGGGCTTGTCAACCGCTACTTGGAGAGAAAGCATGGGTTTATCACCTGGAATTCAAGCTGCAGGTTGTAGCTGTGTAGTAATTGGTCCAGATGTCAAATATGAGAATGAATAGTGTGTCACAGACATTTGGATATTTTGTGAGGTTTGGCAGCAGTTTGCTTGTAATGGCAGGGTGGCCTATTTTTTATTTTTTTTTTTTTTTTATTTTATATATTAGAAGAATAACTTTTGCTAAGAAATGATGGAAGTTGGTGCTGCTAGTTTCTTTACTGGGATAGTAAAAATTTGTTCAGGTTGCAAAGTTGATGGGACAAGCTACTAATTATTTGAAACAAGAAGGAAGGCGCACTTCGAGTAGTGAGGTAAGTGATCATTTTTTGTCTGTGCAAGTCACTGAAAACTGGGTGTCACTGTCTTGGGCATCTCACACACCTTTCTGAGTTGCTTTATTAGGATGCTTGTATTTGGCTGCCATCTTAGCAGCTGAATGGGCAGCAGTGGTGAATGGGAGTAATAACTGTTGAATGTTATCCCCAAAAGCTAGTTCGTTGCAATACATAGCAGTTTAGTGGTGTTTTAGAACCATAAGTTAACTTAAGGAGCTGAAGCAGTGAATAGTGGTTGGGGAGTACCCAGTCTTAGTTAAAAAAAAAAAAAAAAAAAAAAAAAAATATATATATGTATATATATATATATATATATATATATGAGATCCGTACAGATCCCCAATGGCACTTTCTGCCGAAGCAGAAATCACCGAACATACATAACCGAAAGTGCTGTTCACTGAAGCAGCACTTTTGGTTATGTATGCTAGTTGTTTCAGTCGCACTACTGTGTGGTTAAGGGAGAATTACCTTTTCCCCATTGTAGTGCGACCTTGGAGTGAGAATATAAAAGTACGGGGGGCGTAGGAAGCACTGCCCCCCAACATGGGGGTGCAGGGGGGCTTGCCCCCCTGCATAAAAGATTTATTGTTTTTTTGTTTTTTTTTTCGAATGGACTTCAACAAAAGTGCTTTTTTGGTGAAATCGCTTTCGTTAAAGTGCATTTGATTATTGTGGATTTGGACTATTGAACTTTCGTCCAATAGTCGTAGATCCATATATATATATATATATATATATATATATATATATATATATATATATATATATATAGTTTCCCCTTCAGAAGGTTGAATGGCTGAAATTTTGAAATGTATATGGTCGAGACCATATGCTCGAAATTTTAGAAGCTCGACCGTCTGAATGGGGATCGGCATACAGCACAGAATGGGAGAGTTCCCTTTCTGCACTGTAGTGCGATCTCGGAGTTGGCATAAATAAGTAGCGGGTGGTGTGGGGGGCAGGGGGGCTTGCCCTCCTGCAGAAACATTGTTTTGTGTTACGTTGTTTTTTTTTTTCCCTTTCAGAAGGTCGAGCTTCTGAAATTCGAGCATATGGCTTCTGCCATATGCATTTCGAGATTTCAGTCATTCGACCTTCTAAAGGGGATCCATGTATATATATATATATATATATATATATATATATATATATATATATATATATATATATATATATATATATATATATATACATATATATATATATATATATATACTATCAAAAGTTGAAAATAACAAAAAATCTACTTACTTGATTGAACTGACATTCTGATTTTGGCAATGTTGCTTTAATGGAATGTCAAAAAATCATCATATCACCATGACTTCTTCATTCGACCAAACTAGGAATGTCAGCAGGTGATGTCAAACCCTCAGGCATTTGTACTGAAGATGCCATACGATTTGTACATCTACAGCACAAGTGTTTACAGTTTTGCAGGGGGGCAAGCCCCCCTGAATGCCCCATGTCGGTGGCTACGCCCCCCCTCAACACACATACACACTCTGTAAATTATATATTCCAACTACAAGATCGCAATACAGTGAGGAAGTGGTAAATTTCCCATCCCCCACTATAGTGTGATCTGTTGTCAGAATGTCGAATGCACATTAGCGAATGTACACTACCTTTCACTAATGTGCATTCTTACATTTTCAGAATGACATTAAGAAAACTGAAAAAGACACATTCATCCATTCCAGTTTTGCTAAGTCCCAATCCACATTCTGATAGTAGACCGTATATATATATATATATATATATATATATATATATATATATATATATATATATATATATATATTGCTTCTATATATCTGTATCAAGTTAAATACATGCTTATGGTATATAGAGATCTTAGTGGGTAGGCAATGAAAATAGAATGTATGAAAGGGTTAAACAAATGGGCTTCTCATTCCTAGGCTGATTTTTGAGGAGTGCGGCTACATTCAGAAGTACAGCTTTGACAGGCAGTAGCTTGATTCATGACAGTAGCGTGTAAAAGCCATGCTGGACTGTAAATGTCAGTTTGCTGTATAAATCAGCAATGGAGAACCGTGCAGTTGAGCTGTATGGTTTTAGTGCATGGAACACTGAGATTAGTCTATAATAGTCGTAAAAAGATAAACATGTTAACATCTTCCCTGACACAAAACTCAATTGTAGCAGCACTTAGGGATGTAACTGTTGTGTTACTCATCTTTGCAAGCACAGAGCAGTTTAGTGGTGCATTAGTACCTTAAGCCAGCTAAAGCAGGCTGGGGAGAAAGCAGCTGAAGCAATTGCAAAGTACCCCACTAAGTACAGTTATGATCAAATCTCACATTAAGATGCAACAGAAGACAGTGTCAGCAGGCAAAGAACACTACTGTCTATGTCTCTCATGTGTCCTTGAGTTTATCTCATATTTTTGCCCTGTCACTCCTAATTTTTTTATTTTCTGTTAAATTACAGTCAGTCAGTAATGCCAAGCATTATATTTTCATACTTCTTATTGCTTAAAAATGAATATTAATGCAAAGCCTGTTGTGCTATTAACTTTTTTAAGTGAATAAGGATAATATTTAAAAACTGTCTCTGACTTTCATCCTTTCGCTCCATTAGCTTTGAATTTGTTTAGAATTTTTAAGCAAAGAAGCAGAGAAGTATACTGCTGTCTGTCAGGCCTTTGTCTTCCTTTTTCCTGCAAGTGGTAGCACATGGAGCCTAAAAAGCTCCATGAACTACAAAAAAATGATGCTTGGGTCACTGATTATGACTTTTTATTATGTGCTCTTGGTCATGATCATAACCTTTTATTATGTGTTCTTGACATGGATGCCTAGATTCACCTCTTGAGCTTCACTCTGAAGATTAATTTGTTGACTCTCTTGTCTCAAACACATAATGAGTCAGTTATGGTCAGAGACTAAGTCTTAATCCTTTTGGTTAGGCATGGACATAGATAAGGTTAAAAAAGTTTAAGTGGTCAAAGAATATTTGCTTAATAAAAGAGTCTTATGAGAAATAAATGCAGATGGCAAATGGTTTGGGGGGGACAGAAAGCAGTGGGTAAGGCAAACAAGTGGTAAATCTAGATGTAGAATGGAAACTTTCTAGAAGCTGTGCTATCTCATTCAGCGCCAAGAACGCTGCTGTAAGAAAGAAGATACGTTGTTTTCTGTAGTTTGCTTCATTAGCATCGACTCCAGCAGTCCATTGCTTCAGTCTGTGGGGGGATGTCTTTCAGCAAGTTAAACATGGCAGCTTGCTACAAAAGGGGATATGAGGCATTGCAGCTGGGACAGGTGACCTAAAGTAGGACAAAAAGGGGAGGAGTGATGAAAGTTGTCTGTAATGATAGACACCCCCAATTCTTTGTGTGATTAAGTTATAACTGGGAGGCTAGTCTGGAGACATGCAGTTAATGAGAAATCTATAGAAAGGGCCAGGAAGTTTATTAACTATAGGGTTGGTAACATACATGGAAATTAATTTTAATGGTGTTTCTACATCAAGACTTCAACAATAAGGATCTAGCATAGTATAAGAAAGACAGGGTAAAGCTTAGGTGATATAAGGATAGAGCTCCTTAAATTGGATCTGGATAAGGTGGTCAGTGAGTATATTTTAAAGAGTCTGGATGGGGTTGGGGAAGTGCCTATAAGCAAGGAAAAAAAAAAAAATAAATATATATATATATATATATATATATATATATATATATATATATTAAAACATAAACATGAGAAAGTTAGAAAGTTAAGAGATATACAAATAGTGGACAGAAACCCAGAATGTGCTGGTGAAGTGCCACTCAAGCAAGAAACAGGTTTTCCTTAAGGGCTAAAGGTATACTGAAAACTGTCAAGTAGTCAGTGAACAGTATGAGTCCACAGTGGGCTACAAAATACTCTGTCAGAGCTATGAATGGTAAGAGCCCAGGTTGGTTTACAAAATGTCACCCAAGCAAGGATTAGTCATCAGATGTATCAAATTATTAGGAATAAAGATTGAACTGCCGGAGGCTTTAGGCACTTTGCAGTACAGTGGAAGCTTCATCCCCTTAGCTGGTTGACAAGAATAGAACCATGAAATTATTGCCACAAAATGATAGCAATGTGGAATGGGTGTAATGTTGGATCATCTGATTATGTGATATAAATATTTATGATGTCATAACTTGAACAAAGTTGAAACTGACTGAAAATTTGTTGCAGTAAATTATGCCAAGTTGTTCTGATTTATTAATTAAGGCCTAGCTGAGATGGCAGAAATGTGTATGTGATTTTCTTTGGGAACTGGAGAGGTGAAGGAAAAGACTGAGTTTGGGTACAGGGTGCTTTGTCCTGAGCATCTCCCTTCACTTCATCCCTTTTCTCCCAGACCCTTGCTGGCAGGCAAGCAGGACAAGGGAGGGAGGAGGCAGGGCTAAGACAGGTAGCTGGATGAGATCCAACTCTAGGGTTAGGGTCTGGTGTCAAGTAACTCTGGGAGGACACTGTCAGGGCAGAAAAGAAAAGGGAGGTAAGAAAGGTTATATATTTCTGGGGGTAAAAATCCCTGTCCCCTTTTATTTCAAGAGGTGAAGTAAACAAGTCCTCTGTCCCTCCTGTTTGCCTAATTATCATAAACCATCAGCTGCGTGAGGAGCTGGAAGGAGGTCAGGTTCCTTCATAACCCACCTTCTATAGAGTGTGAAAAAGTATGCCACATATTTTACTTTTGATGGTATGAGATGAAACTAAAATATATGTCTGGCAAAAAGGAGGGAGCTAGGAAGCATGTCTTACATGGTGATTGGAAAGAATGACTCAGGGTGGGCTAGCAGAATGTTGTCCAGGAAAGGAGCAAGTGAGGAGGGAGGAGTCCAAGGTGAGCTGGAAAATGCCACACAGGCAAGGAATAGTAAAGAACAAGTTGGTGCTGGAAAAATACCAATCAGGCAAGGAGAAGTGAAGGCCCAGGGTGGGGTAAAAATCTTGACCTTTGCACTTAATTGGCAGAATTATCAAGTTGATACAAAGAATGGTTGTTGAATAAACTGCCCAAAGCATGGCAAGGCTTTAGGCCCCTGATCACATGGTTGAGGGATTTATGTCACTGACAGATTTGCAAGGAAGAAGCCATGAATTCATAGCCATGAAATAACTGCAATGTGACTGATGCACTTTTTATTTACCAGACTGTATATTATGAATAGTTATGAAACAGATCTTTGTACTTGAGTAAATGGGAAATTGAATGAAACTATGGAAATATAAATGGGGATAAATTGTTCCGAGTTATGAAATAAAGACTTAGTAGAGATATCAAAAATGTATCTATGGCTTTCTTTGTGAACTGCTCGCCGGCAAAGGATCAAACATTGTTTTACAAGTAGAACGATTAAAGATGGGCACCTAGAGAAATACGGAACTCAGAAATGAGGATGAACAATAACAAAACATCTAATACTATTAGTATAATTCATTAGTTTCTGCATTATCATTACTATCTCATACTATGAATAGGTACCATTATAGGAGCAAGTATAAACATTTTGATTTTAATGCATGTGTGTGTCTGCAAAAAGAAACTTTCCATAGTCCACAATGGCACGTCCAATTTATTATAGAGGTTTCCTTTAAAAAGTTTTTTTTTTTTGCCAGGCTGCAAATGGAAGACTGTTCCAGAGCTCAGAGATATGGATAAGGAGGCATCAATCATCAAATTGATTCTTGGATTTTGGATTAAAATGAGAGGACTATGTGCCAACATAATGTTGATGCATGATTTCTGAGCTAGCAAGCAAGGGATGGTTGCTTTACTTCAGTGGTTTAGCAGATTGTGAGACAGTTTTAGCTGACCTGAGACCAGCTCCATGGGACAGAAGGATAAAGCCCTGAATTAACAAGTTGACTTGGGTTCAATTAATGATTCAATGAATACAGCAAGCGTGTCTGGACACAAAAACTCCCTGTAGACAAGCAGCTAAAATTCCAAACTTTTATTGTGTGAGCGCTTTCGCAGAGGTCAATACCCCCACTTCTTCAGACAACTTACTAACATTGCTTCCAACCTTATATGTATTTATAAAGCATCTTTAATTGTTTAATTGTCAATTAGCTGCTACTAAAAACCTTAAAGTAAAAACCTGTTGGTGCACTACTAAAATAGCTATAGGCACCTCAAATGCCTTATTAAAACAGTAAACATCATGTAAAAAACACATTATAAATATGAATATAATTTATAAAAAACATATATTAAATATTAAATATAAATGCATACAACATATTAACTAACTAACAACTACTTATTTATTTGTTCTTTATAGCTTAACATATCACAAAGCTCATCCATTATCTGCCTAATACTTTTAATTTAAGAATACATTTGATGGACAGGGTGAGAATAAGCTAAAGTTCTTATTTGCCAGAAAGTTTCCTGTTCTTCCAAGATGAGCTGCCAAGGCCCCCCTCTTGGATCAAGTGGAATTTGTTGTAACACTGAATAAGTAAATTTATGCTTTGGATATTCCAAAACATGCTTTGCTAAGGCGTTATTAGTATCCCCCTTGAGAATACTATATTGGTGTTCGTATATTCTTTGCTTGAACTTTCTTTCCATCTTCCCAATATAGAAAGACGTACACGAATCACACATACCAACACATATAACACCTTTTGATTGACAATTGAATCTCCCATTTAGAATATATGATTTATGCCTTATCTTAATGGAGCTCCCTATGTTGATAAACGTACAGTATGAGCATGCTCCACATTTCCTCATTCCTAGTAAGTTAAATTGAGTGTCCTTCATACTTCTGATGTTTTTCCTCTCCACTAAACTTTTTAGGTTAAGGCCCCTTCTGTTAATAAACTTTGGTCGTGCACCTAATCTTGATCGTATGGTCCTCTGATATAATGACCCAATTCTTTATAAACATTTCCTTAATCTTCCTAGAATCAATGGCGAAGGTGGATAAAAAGTTCGAGGTGAAGTTATTATTCTCACTCGATTGACCCCTATTGCTCCTGTTTTCTTGGGATTGTGTATCAATACCATTAAAATCTACCTTATTGTAAACAAGAGGCTTGAAATGTCCGGTTTCCCTTTTGTCTCGAACTTCCAGAATGATGTCTGTCACCAGGCTATAAGGATAGCCTCTCTTAAGAAACATATTTCTTAATGTTTCACATTCCTCTAAAAAATCTCCATCGTCGGGCACCATCCTGGCTGCCCTTACCAATTGACCTTTAACCACAACTTTCTTTTGGTGGTAAGGGTGGCAACTGGAAAAATGTAAAAGGGCATTAGAATGTGTGGGTTTTCTGTAAATTGTGGTTTTATATTGACTCATGCTCCTGTCCTTTGTTATTCTTACATCCAGGTATGTAATGGTATCAACACCAATATTATAAGTAAACTCTAAAAAATCAGTCATAGTAGTAATGCCAGTAATAAAAGTATCTATAAGCTCCACGTCCCCTTTCCATATCAAACACATGTCATCTTGATAACGGGTGTACCAAAGGACATTTTGTTGGAATATTGTGTTCTTAAACAAACAAGAATGTTCCCAATGGGCCATAACGATGTTAGCAAAACTGGCCTCACATGGAGACCCCATGGCCACCCCTGTGTTTTGTAAAAAAATTTTTTTATTATTAAACATGATGTAATTGTTTGATAACACAATATCAAGTAACGTCTTCACTATGTACACTTTGTTGTCCTCTACTTTATGATGGAGCATAAATTCCCTTATCCATGTGATTCCTAAAGTCTGGTGAATAACCGTATATAAATCTTTTACGTCTATAACAACAAATATATATTTGTCATTAAACTCTGCGAAAGCACTCACACAATAAATGTTCGGAATTTTAGCTGCTTGTCTACAGGGAGTTTTTGTGTCCAGACACTCTTGCTGTATTCATTGGACATTGTTTTTTGTTGAGTTTTTGTCTTGGAGTTTAACTTTATGGCAAGCGAAATTAGAAACAGCTCTCAACCTTTATTTTCTCAGCCAAATGCTAGTACTGACATTTCTGGCACTACTTCCCAAGAAGCGAACGCCATTGGGAATTTGACTGCCTTAGTTAATGTTCTTTTAGGAAGAGTTGATGCTCTTTCACAGAAACTCGACCAAGAAGTTAGGACCCATAGGAGTCCACTGATGTTGAACCCAGAATCTGAACCTTTTGTTCCATCCGTTAATGACGACCAAGGAAGAACGGCTTATGGTACACCTACCGGAAATGCACATATCCAGCAAAGATGAAGCAATGCAGGCTCTGCAGCTACGACTATGCCAATGAATGCATCTGGTAGTTCACAACAGATACCTTCCAATGGTGGTGTTCCCTCAATGTCGAATTTTCTTAAAAATAAGGATTTTTTTTAATAACGTAGAGACCAATGAAGAGGGTGATGAAAATAATGTGACGGTGAGTAATATAACCGGACTTCTTAATGATTTTGATCAGAAGTTATTTAAATGCCGTAAACTGCAGCTGGAAATGGCATATTTTCATGAATGTGTACTAAAAAAGATTGTCCCTAAGGGGCTACAACAATGGAGGTACCCTGTTGGGTTAATTGAAAATTCTGTTTTCCACCAAGAACTTTTAGCCCTGTTCGATAAACAGGGCTTTGAGTTTTTGTATGCTTTAAGCAATTTCTATAATGGGGAAATAAATAACCTCAAATCTGAACTTGAGGTTCTGGAGCATGCTATATGTGGTGATGGTGACTTTAGCAAGTACAAATATGACCATGCCAGGATACTTACTAGTATTGATGCCACAATGAATAAGCTACTAAGCAATAAGAAAAAGAAAATTGACAGAGACATCAAAGAATATGCCAACAAGAAGGCTTATCCCCCACCACCAAAAGTATCTAATACGAACATACCCCAGGGTTTACTTAACCATGGGACTGAATTAACAACAGAAAGTAATGATCCAAGGGGTCACAACCAGCATTCACAGTCTCCGTTACCACGCCGTAGTGAGAGAATCAGAAATAGCAACGCCCAAGGACAGGATCCTTATTACAATAGGGTTTACAACAACAATGATGATCAAAATGATGCCAATAATGACCAGGGTTTTCGGAGGGGCAATGGACTAGGACACAACCACCTGGAAAGCAGCAAGAACCAACGTCAGAGGAAAAATCGCAAGACCCAGAGGAGGAGATAACAGCAAGTGAACTAGAAGGACCAAATATCCTTCTAAGTTCACAGGGTGACTTCAACATTTTTAATTATACTGTTCTTAACATAGAACAGAGTATGACTGACTTTTTTGCAAATGGCTTGTCCTTTGTCCCTGATTGAAGGGGTGATGTTGTGAAAACTATAGTTGATTTAAAACTGTATGTTCGTAAATTGAACTTGGCTGTGTTAATGGGAGTCAATTCTTCATTAACTAACTCACTTAGGGTATCTAGCATCTTTAACCCCCCCCATATGTTACTTTAAACATTTTTGAGAAAATGTGTGAAATTGATTTAAGAACACTACTGGATGTGAAACCTAAACAACTAGATATAACTAATATTAGTAAGGAAGAAATGGATTTCATCAAATTGTTAAATTATTGCAATATTAGAGTTATGAATCCAGACAAAGGGTTTGTCTTTGTCTTTATGGACCAAACAGAATACAAAAGACGAATGCAGCAGTATTTGAGCTCTGATACCTACACCGCTGTGAGTCTTAATGAAGTTAACACTGCCTATAAAAGAATTAGAGGAACTCTCGATGACCTGTTCATGGAAGGTTCTACTGATAGTGATACCTTCCAATATTTGTCCATGCCGGCTCCTAGGATCCCCATTATCTTTGGCACACCAAAGCTACATAAAAGCCTAGTGGACCCTCCGTTCAGGCCTATAGTGGACGGTAGAGGTTCGATAATGTACACATGCGCCAAATTTATAGATAGTATTCTAAAACCACTATTAAGTAAGGAATAACAAATATGTAGGGATTCTTGGAGCTTCCTGGAAAATATTAATAAGTTGGAGTTTAATGACAAATATATATTTGTTGTTATAGAGTTAAAGATTTATTATTATATTCCCCATTCCCTTTAGGAATCCATGGGATAAATAAAATTTATGCTCCATATAAGAGGACAAGGACAACAAAGTGTACAGTACGGAGCGTTACTTTGTGTTATCAAACAATTACATCATGTTTAATAATAAAAAAAAAAAAAAACAACACAACAGGGTGGCCATGGGGTCTACGTGTGGGGCCAGTTTTGCTAACAGCGTTATGGCCCATTGGGAACGTTCTTGTTTGTTTAAGAACACAATGTTCCAACAAAATGTCCTTTGGTACATCCGTTATCAAGATGACATGTGTTTGATATGGAAAGGGGACGTGGAGCTTATAGATATTTTTATTACTGACATTACTACTATGACTGATTTTTTAGAGTTTACTTATAATATTGGTGTTGATACCATTACATACCTGGATGTAAGAGTAACAAAGGACAGGAGCAAGAGTCAATATAAAACCACAATTTACAGAAAACCCACACATTCTAATGCCCTTTTCCAGTTGCCACCCTTACCACCAAAAGAAAGCTGTGGTTAAAGGTCAATTGGTAAGGACAGCCAGGATGGTGTCCAACGATGGAGATTTTTTAGAGGAATGTGAAACGTTAAGAAATATGTTTCTTAAGAGAGGCTATCCTTATAGCCTGGTGACAGACATCATTCTGGAAGTTCGAGACAAAAGGGAAACCAGACATTTCAAGCCTCTTGTTTACAATAAGGTAGATTTTAATGGTATTGATACACAATCCCAAGAAAACAGGAGCAATAGGGGTCAATCGAGTGAGAATAATAACTTCACCTCGAACTTTTTATCCACCTTCGCCATTGATTCTAGGGAGATTAAGAAAATGTTTATTAAGAATTGGGTCATTATATCAGAGGACAATACGATCAGTAAAACATTAGGTACACAACCAAAGTTTATTAACAGAAGGGGCCTTAACCTAAAAAGTTTAGTGGAGAGGAAAAACATCAGAAGTATGAAGGACACTCAATTTAACTTACTAGGAATGAGGAAATGTGGAGCATGCTCATACTGTACATTTATCAACATAGGGAGCTCCATTAAGATAAGGCATAAATCATATATTCTAAATGGGAGATTCAATTGTCAATCAAAAGGTGTTATATGTGTTGGTATGTGTGATTCGTGTACGTCTTTCTATATTGGGAAGATGGAAAGAAAGTTCAAGCAAAGGATATATGAACACCAGTATAGTATTCTCAAGGCGGATACTAATAACGCCTTAGCAAAGCATGTTTTGGAATATTCAAATCATAAATGTACTTATTCAGTGTTACAACAAATTCCACTTGATCCAAGAGGGGGGCCTTGGCAGCTCATCTTGGAAGAACAGGAAACTTTCTGGCAAATAAGAACTTTACCTTATTCTCCCCCTGGACTAAATGAATATATGTCCATCAAAAGTATTCTTAAATTAAAAGCATTAGGCAGATAATGGATGAGCTTTGTGATATGTTAAGCTATAAAGAACAAATAAATAAGTAGTCGTTAGTTAGTTAATATGTTGTATGCATTTATATTTAATATTTAATATATGTTTTTTATAAATTATATTCATATTTATAATGTGTTTTTTACATGATGTTTACTGTTTTAATAAGGCATTTGAGGTGCCTATAGCTATTTTAGTAGTGCACCAACAGGTTTTTACTTTAGTAGCAGCTAATTGACAATTAAACAATTAAGGATGCTTTATAAATACATATAAGGTTGGAAGCAATGTTAGTAAGTTGTCTGAAGAAGTGGGGGTATTGACCTCTGCGAAAGCGCTTACACAATAAAAGTTTGGAATTTTAGCTGCTTGTCTACAGGGAGTTTTTGTGTCCAGACATGCTTGCTGTATTCATTGGACATTGTTTTTTGTTGAGTTTTTTTCTATTAATGTTCCAGTAGGAGCCATCATGGGATGGTGGGAAGGCATGGCTGAAGCCTACTGTCCTATCCTGAGATGACCTGCTGCAACTGCAGTCTTCTGCATTGCCAATGTCAAGTGGAGGTTAATGGGCACATAAGCAGAACAAGGGTTAATGATATGCTCATCCTACGAAACTATTAGTTTCGGTAATCTTCTTGGTGTACTAGCCACGTTTGTGTAGTGAAACACTTTAATGCTTATTTGACTAGTGTCTCACTTGCTAATTGAAATAGTGTTGGACTCCCTACTCTTTCCCCTGAACTTTCTCCCTCCATTCTTCTCTCTTTTTAGCAACTGATAATACCAAGAGCTGTAAAACTGTACAGAAATAATAAAGCAACAAACGATAGCTTGCTGTTACCTGCATACGTTTCTTACCTCAAAGAACTGACTACTCTTAACTGCTCCACTGTCTTGAGGCACATATTGCTAACTGATTGTTTCTACTGTGGTCTGGTAGGCTGCCTCAAGGTTCCCAGGGATCATTTCTGTTCACTCAACCTCTCTTTCTCCTTTCCTTTACAGTCTGTGTCTCATTGTTACTGCATTTGACTACATTTCCCTTCATTGGACCAATAGCCTAGTACCAACCTATGAACCTATGCTCTACCTCCTACTCGGACTGCATCTGCTACCTCCACTGTGATCAACTTCCTCTCTGAAGTTACTTATTCTCCCTCAACAACTGGTGCCATTTTCAAACAACCTTTTCATCCTTATGAAGGGGATTTCCTCTGCTCCCTGAGTAAGTGTGCATGCCACTTAAGTGTTATATCATTCTGTACTTTTTAGTGTCTGTGCACTGCTTTTGTTATACTGGGTTTTACTGGGCACTTTAAACTGTTGAGTTTTGCTATACATTTTTACTGCTGCACAGCACTCTTCCGATGTTGGTGAGATCTTCCAGGCTAAGGTTTCCAGTGAGCACACTACCAAAATACTATTTCCATCCAAGTTTTCCGATGCTATTTTTTTCTGGCTGTTACTGTGCTAACTGCTTTAATAAAACTGAATCATGCTGTCTGCATCATTAACATTCAATTGTATTCATGTTTTTGTAACCCAAGTTCCAATTTTCACAACCACTGTTTAAAGCATTAACTGTATGTTTTTCTGGGCACTACTATAACTGATATTTTGCCTTCTGTGTAAGTATTTCTGGGGCTGGTCTCTATTATATCAGTTTTGTTATTTACAGTAATGCAATATAGTTAACTGAAGAGGTTAGTGCAGTTGCTATAGAGTGTATTTTGTGAAGTGTTTTACTTAATAAACAATGTTTTATTTATTGCCTCATGTCTACTTAAGCCTGCTTTGTTTGTAGAGCAACTTTTACTTACAAAACTTGTATACAGTCCCCTAAAGGGCTTACAATTGCCAATTCTATTGATTGCATTTTGTAAAATGATTTACCGTAAATATAATGTTCTAATTCTGCCTCATTTCTGCTACTATTGCTGTACTAGTCTATCTCCCTTCTCTTAGAGCTTCCTACTTTCTCTTCTCACCAACCCCCATCTTTGTTGTTGCCTCACTCCCTCAAATCCCTATTTATTAGCAACCCTGTCTCCTATCCTTCCTGTCTAGTTTTGCTATTACTACGCTCAGATACTTCCTCAGCGATCGTGTATCTTCTGTCCAACATCCCTCCTAAAACCCCTATCTTAACATTTTTTCACTATTGCAGCTGCTGTTCTCATATTCCCAACAAGCACACCTGACTAAACCTGTTTAACTGTATCTGCCACCCCTTTGCAACTTCCTCATGGCAAGAAATACAGCAGTTCATCTCACATGCAGGGGAAACTATTAGTTTCAGTAATCTTCTTGGTGTACTAGCCACGTTTGCGTAGTGAAACACTTTAGTGCTTATTTCACTAGTGGCATGCTCACTAATTCAAACAAATAGTGTTGGACTCCCTACTCTTTCCCCTGAACTTTCTCCCTCCATACTTCTCTCTTTTTAGCAACTGATAATACCAAGAGCTGTAAAACTGTACAGAAATAATAAAGCAACAAGTGATAGGTTGATGTTAGCTGCATAGGTTTCTTACCTCAATGAATTGACTACTCTTAACTGCTCCACTGTCTTGAGGCACACATTGCTAACCGATTGTTTCTGCTGTGGTCTGGTAGGCTACCTCAAGGTTTCCAGCGATCATTTCTGTTCACTCAGCCTCTCTTTCCCCTTTCTTTTACAGTCTGTGTCTCATTGTTACTGTATTTGACTACATTTCCCTTCATCCTCTGCCTGCATCTGCCCCCCCCCCCGTGTGATCAACTTCCTCTCTGAAGTTACTTATTCTCCCTGAACAACTGGCACAATTTTCAAACAGCCTTTTCATCCTTATGAAGGGAATTTTCTGTGCTCCCAGAGTAAGTGTGCACACCACTGTTTTACTGATTGTTTGTTGACCCTCCTTACCTGTGGACCTCAGTGCAGCCCCACTCCATTCACCCTTGCTAATGCTAAGGCTCATTTTGCTCCCCTACCCTGCCCCCATTTCCCACCCCCACTATCCCTAGTCTTATACCTGTCTCCTTCCATCAATACTTCAGCCAATCACAAATTGGAATATCCCTCAGAATAAACCCTCCATTAGCCTCTCCCACATCTAACCCCATCCCCATACCCTCACCACAAGCCCTCCATTAGCCTATCGCATATCAAACTCCATTCCCATACCCCTCGCCTACAAATATGAATCTGTCCCAGGATAACAAGTTAACCACTATCCTAACAAGTAATACAGCTATCCTCCTTATCCTAACTTTGACACACTACCACACCTCCTATTTTACCACACTTACTGCTACCTATGCAGCCCCAACAAAACATAACTCCACTTATAATCCTCACACTCCTCACTACAGCCTACACATATCTCCAAGCCTATACCATCACATTACTATAGCACCTAACTCAATCAGACTCCTCTCAACTACTCCTAGGACACCAGCTACAAAGAAACATATTACCATCCTAACTAAACTCACAAAACTCTTACACCACATACATTGCCAGCTGATCCTGGGGGGAGACATACACCCAAATCCAGGGCCTAACTCAATACAGACTACCACAGTTAACTCATCCCTCTTCTCCAGCCAACTACCCATTACTAGACCAAAAACCAGCCTATTACTCCTGAGCTTAAATATTTGGAACATTAACAATAAGGTACATTTACGGCATGCATTGCTATCCACCTATTCCCCTGACATACTATGTCTTGTCTTACTGAAACCTGGTTAAAGCCCACAATAACTGACAATGAGTTCTTCCCTACTGGATACAATATCCTGCACCATGACAGACTGTCTAAAAAGGGGGAGAGGTAGCATTACTTTATAAAAATAACCTACACATAACCACTATTATCTTCAAATCCCATCATTTAATAATACTGAACTCCTCCTAGCTAAACTGAAACTTTGCTACAAAAAATCAATCAATATTATCACCTGCTATATACCACCAGGTAACAATATCCCTACCCTAGAAGCCTTCTTCCATTGGACAAGTCAACACTTGCCCCAGGAAACTATCATCCTCAATGATTTTAATATCGACTGGAACACATGTTCTCCCAAAAACCCCACTAACCATATCAGCTTTTACAGTTTCTCTCCTAAAATTCAAAACCCAGAACTACTTTACTCCCTTATTACAAACAACCAGGAACACAAAAACTTTGACCCTACAATTTCAGACTTGAGCTAAAACACTATAACTGGAAAGCACTAAAAGTACTACCCGTAGAAGAAGCTGTAACCCACTTCAATAATACTTTCCTAAAAATCCTAAATGTCCATGCTCCAGCCCATACTACAAAACTCAAAGTGAAAACAGCCCCCTGCATTACCAAAGAGACTAAAAATAAAATAGCAGTAGGGAACAGAGCCTGGAATCTTTGGAGAGCTACTAAAACCCCAGCAGCTAAGAAACAATTCCAAAATCTTAGAAACAATGCAAAAAAGAAGTCCTTCTTGATAAAAAGAATTATTTTGCACAACTACAAAACAGGCACCAAATAATTCCAAAAAATTCTGGCCAGGAATAAATAAACTATTCCACCCTGGCAAACCCTCCACACCATCTCTTACCTCCACTAGCAAAATCACAAATATACCAGATACCTTCAACAAATGCTTTATAGAAATAATCCCCAGCCTTGTTCAAAAACTGTTCACATCCACCACCACTAATATCTCTGTACTTATGCATAGACCCAAAACAACCTTCCAATTTCAACCCATCCCTACCAACTATATCAAAAGGCTGCTAACCAAACTTAAACCTACTGCAGCTGATGGCATCCCTGATGAATATCTTCATTGACTGCCAACAAGATTGCCTTCCCAGTATCCATCCCTCTAAACAGATCTATTTCAGAAACCACTATTCCACCTATCTGGAAGGCCTCCTCTATCATCCCCCTCCACAAAGTTGGTACCTCCACTGACCCCACTAACTATTGCCCCATTGGCATCCTGTCTCCACTAGCAATATACTTGAAAAATGTGTACACCACCAACTCATGCCATACCTACTCAACAACCAACTTCTCTATCCCACTCAGCATGTATTTCGGCCTGCTCACAGCACTACCACTGCCCTACTGTTTTTCACAAACTTCATCAACCAAAACAAACACACAGGCAACCTAACATCTGCCAAATTCTTGGATCTCTCAAAGGCCTGTGATATGGTCAAACATCCTAAACTACTCCAAGCCCTTACTGACCTGGGCCTTAGTAACTATGCATTGGCATGGTTTCAGAATTACCTACAAGGAAGACACAAGCAGTTCAATGGGGCAACAACCTATCCTCACTGCTACCCATCACCACAGGAGTCTCACAACGGTCCATTCTAGGACCCCTCCTATTCTCTATTTTCACTAATAATCTTCAAAGCATTTGTCAAGATGCAACTGTTATTCAATATGGTGATGACTCAGTGCTAGTCTGTTCAGCCAGTGATCCTCAGGAACTCCTCTCCATCACCCAAATATCTTCCAAACTACCAAAACCTGGTTTCTTAACAAAGACCTAATACTAAATCCCAAAAAAACAAACTTCTGCTATTTAGTCCAAACAAATTAACCACAATGCCCAACCCATTTAATATTGTGTCCAGGGATGGGACTATTATCTCCCCAGACACTCATACTAAACTGCTAGGAGTGATCATTGATAATAATCTCAAATTTGATCTGCACATAAATCAAACCATTAAAAACATCCACAAAAAAACTGGGCAGTCTATATAAAAATAAACCATTTCTAACCCAAACTGCCAGGACAACAATTGCTCAAACTCACCTCCCCTCTACTCTACTCTATACCCCACCCATTTTCACCAACCTACCCAAAACAGAAATTGCCAAGCTCAATACCTGCTACAATCAAATTGCCAAATTTGCTACCAGTGCCCCCTACTGATCCCACTACTGCCATACCCTAAAACTACTTGACTGGCTTGAATTTCCTAATCTCCTAACCTTTCATCAGCTTTCCTTTGCACACAAACTACTACTACTTCTAGATAAAACTCCAGCACTGGCCACCTACTAAAACTACAAACTCACCCTAGACAACTACGCTCTAGTGATAAAAAGCTAATCAAGGTCACAAAGAGCAAAAAAAAAAAAACAGCAGGAGACGCCCATTTCCCTAATTATATAGGTAAAACGTGGAACTCCCTACCCTGTACTATTACCTCAACAGACTCAAAGGTTACATTTAAAAGACTACTCAAAGAACATGTAAAACTCAGATAGATGTGTTTATGTTCACTCCAAGGCTAACCTCCCCAACCATATCCACCCTCTTCTCTAATCTCCTGGTTTCTGTTACAGAACTATACCACTAAGAGGAACTGCAGCTTTTATTTGTGGTTTGTAAGGTAACCATACACCTCACTGAGATGGGGAACAAGTCATGGACCATGTCACAGTAACTTGATAACATACTCTGACATTGTGTGACATTGCTTTAGTTTATATTAAATAAGGGGTACATAAGATTTAGTTCCTGCACTGGGATCTGGAGCCTTGCTTCTTCTAGCACCAAGAGTTTTAATTATGCAATACTTTTCAAAGTGACCAGAATGGGCCCTTACTTGATCTTCATATTTCTTAAGCAGCATAATCATTGTGATTTACAGGTTTAGCCATGGCAGAAGAATGCAAAAATAAGAAGCTAGTTGTTGAAAGTGTCAGTCATCATACCAACGTCTGTGATGCTGCGAGGAACTGAAATAAGGACAAATCAAGTATGCCTTCATGACCAGAGACTTTGCCAGTACTTGTAGTGTGAAAAGTACAATGTATGTAACCACAACTCTTGTCCTGGATCACTACTCATTCTTTGACAAATCCTGTCAATGTTCATACCATCTAAATTTCACTGGAAGTAAGTCAGTGGAAACCATCTTCAGCAGTCCAAACAAATGAATCAAGTGGCATATACTATAGGAAACAGATTGCTATTTGACTTGATTTTAACCTAAATAAGAATCTATCCCATGTATACTCAGCAGGAGACATGCTTTTGAGGTAAGGAACAGATATGGTTATAACAGTAAAAAAATGCAACATTACTAATCCCTTTACATTTTTTTATTGGAGTACAGGATAACCTACCCTGGTAAAGCAGCAACTTGTAAGTCTGGAAAAAATTGCTTGAGCAAAGTTTCAAGGACAGTCACAACACCAGAAAGGAAAGGGTAGTAATGCTTTGCAACAGATATGTTTTTCTAGCTGTCCGTTGGATTAATATGTACGCATCTGAGACATAAACTAAGCAGATGTTATTAGTAGGGTCACAAATGGTATTGTTGGAGTGAATGTCTCTAGGGAGAAAAATACGTAATGATACAGAATGACTTGAGGTGACATTTACTAGAAGATAAACTGCAACTTTTTTTGGACTTGGACTGCATTATGACAGAATAATCAGACAAGAGATGCTTGCAATCTGCTATGATTTTGATGGTGTAATTTTCTGCGGTTTGGAAGTTTAAAGTTACCAAGAGGAGAGGCCTGAGCAGAGCTGTAGCTTGTATGGGAGTGACCTTGGGTACAGACTGTTTTAGGAGGGGTACAACAGGTGCTGTCAAGAAGTGTACTAATTGGACCTTGTGATAAACTGTGGGATTAATTTTGCTGGTAGCAAGTACTGGTAGTCATTTACACAGCTGCATTCTCAATTGTTCCAGCTTAAATGTTTTTCTTACAGTGCATCTGTGTGTGTTAGTAGGAAATAATTTGTACAAACATAAATGGTTCTTTATGTTGAGGAAGACTTGGGGGAGGCTATAATAATTGGAGGATTACACATGGCAGCAAATGACCCATATACAGCTCTGGGCCTGGATCAGTAAATAAAACTTCTAGATAGGGAAGGAGGATAGCTGGGATATGGGATAAGGAAGGAATAATCCATGCATGTGAACCACTGCAAAAAAATGAAAGTCCACAAGATGCCAGTGTATTGCCCAATACAGTTAGCCAATGGTTAGTTGTACTGTGAGTGACAGACAATCTGTAATAAAGTTTGTATAATAAAAGAAAAGGGAATCTAACCTAAAAAGGTCCAGAGTTCTTAGTGTGGCTGGTAGAATCTAGGTGAGAGATGTAAATGAACATGTAACTCAGTTGGGTCCAGCGTTCCGAATGTGACAGGTTATATCCAAGTTGGAGATGTGAATGCAGCCTGTTGAAGGAAATGTGAATGTGGTCTGTTGGGAGAAGGATGCTGATCATATATATATATATATACTTCCTACACACACAGGACTTTTACTGCACATATGATTTTGGAAGGCCTAACAGGTGATCTTCTGGGGTATGGTACTGTGTAATGTATCTTGCTCAGAGTGACCTGCTGGGTAAAACACGGTGTGATTTGGTCTGTGCTGATTTAGTCAGCCAGTGCAGCAGTTCTTTTGTGAACAGAATGTTAACGTTAGAAATATTGTCTTCCACAGAACGTAGATAAAGCTTCCAGACAAAATGCACATAAGTGGTTAACAATCTCTTCAGAGCAAAATCTTTCATTTTGAGTATATATTGTACTAGTGAGTACTGCTTACAAAAATAGCATATCATGGCAATAAATTTATAAACAGAACTCTATGCCCATAGTACAATTTTCAGAAGTAAAGTTACAGTGTTTTCTTGCGGACCACTACATGATTTGTAGACAAAGGTGCATACAAGAGATTGTTAATACTTCTCACACAGACTTTCTAAAATGTTCTACTCTAAAACCCAAAAAAGAGTATACAGGTATTTTGTTAGAAAATTCAGCATTAGGATAGGATTGTTAGTGTTGTTTATTGTAATATACCTGATTATAAGTAACATCTTAGTGAAAAAGTCTTATTTTATGCCAGGTATAGCTGTGTAATACTGTAATAGGAAAGACAAATTTGTCCTGATTGCAGATTAATATTGTGCACTATTGTGTTACATGATTTAGAAATGAGGTTACTGCTATACATTGTGAACATTGTTAAGTAAATCTTACTTACAGCCCAAGGAAAATTGGATCCTATATGGAACCTCAAATATCAGGATGTTGAGGAATCAAAACACGGAACCCAAATGCTGAAATATCAAAAAGCTAAAAATTGGAACCGTAAAGCTATTTTAAAATGAGGGCAAGGCCCTGTTCCTCCCATACCGTGTAAACATATAAACATATACATACCAACTCTGTGGTCACACAAACATGAAGAATGGACAAATCTACCACAGCAAAGTAATCACTGCAAGCTCACAACTGAAAATCACGCTTGCAGCAATTCGCTACAACAAATATCAATCAGCATTTAGCTCCTTTCTGTCTTTTGATTCAGGTAGTTGGCACTACATCAGTTTGATCTTAGTCACCTGTAGATATATATATATATATATATATATATATATATATTATGTAAATCACCTTCTTCATGCTTATCTTTATCTGCACATTATTTCTCCCCATCTATGCATTGGGCATAAGCAAGAAATGTTTTCATTCCTAAAGTTGAATCTGGACTGCCATTATTAACAATACACTCCAAATTCAACACTCATAAAATTTAGATAGTTGAAAATAAAATATGTATATTTGTCCCTCTTGCACATGCCCACACTGTTTGAAAACTTAATTTGATTATCAGTAAATGTTACTTAATATTACTGCACTTTTACAAATAATCAGCCAAGGACCTCCATGAGATCTAAAATTTTCATTATGAATTAAATTAATTACTTTGAGATAATCATGGTGCTTTAATTACTCTGGTTTGTTCCTGTTTCTAAACAGCCACAGGGGAAAGAGCACTAACAAAACTGGGCCCAGCAATATGCAATCATCTTCCATCTGAGAAAAGGGGAAACAGACACTGCCTAGATTTAAGAATGAATTAAAGGAACACCAATTCAAGGAAGAATCGAGTGAATGCTTTTATGATAATGGATAAATACTTTCCTCAGTATATTCTACTTTCTATGCATAAAGTCTAGTTGTTAATTGTAGGTACTTATGAACAAAAACAGAAGAGTGCTTAAGCTATCACTCTACTCATTGCATGATGTGGCCAGGATTGATAAGTCTGTTTTACCACTGGCATGTCTTAGGCAGCCCTCCTGCAGTGCCTACATCAAACAGGTGCACCACTGCAGTGGGCTGTCTCTCTGGCTGACCACAAATGCTAATGAAGTATTCTAGTGGAGAAGAATATGAAAATAAGGTATCTACTTCAATCCAATGAAATTATAGTTAATTGAAACTCACTTACCCGTTCTCAGTTCTTTGAAACTTTAGTTATCCGAAAGCACGGACAGCCGAAATCTTTTCTCTGTGAAAGGAACCACTTAGCCACCATGAGAAAAAAAACCCACATGGACCAAAACTAAAACCCCCACATAACCCATGTGGGGGGCTTTGCCCACCACACCCCCCACTTAAATATTCCAACTCCGAGATCGCACTTCTTTGCAGAAAGGGCAAAGTTCACCATGGTGGCCAAATGGTTCCTTTCACAGGGAAAGGATTTCGGCAGTCCATGCTTTTGGATAACTGAAGTTTTGAAGAACTGGGATTGGGTAAGTGAGCTTTGATTAACTGTAAATTTGATGGGTCAAAGTAGGCCTGAAATTAAATCATGTGCCCTCTCCCAGAAATACTTACAGTTAAGTGATTTATGCAGCTATGCAATTCATAGTACGACTTGGCTGCATAAAATCAACTG
>NC_056725.1:344764944-344917444 GCF_019279795.1 Protopterus annectens | reverse complement strand
AGACATATATGGATTGAAAATCTTCCACACAGAGAAGTTTCTTACACTGTTTAGTTTTTCAAATTTGCTAACGCCCTTACTTTCTGCATTTACTCTTTATCTTCCTGATTTTGAATTTTGTATGGCATGATATTGTACTCTCAGGATGAGTCTGAAACTGGACAACAGTAACAGTGATATTTCTCAGCTAACATAATAAAATAATGAAATAAAATATGGGTCCATGTGGCACAAAAATGCATATGATGTTCCGGCATTCCATTCAAAATCCAAGTGTGGTGTGTTTCAAAGAAATAGCAACATAGCAGGACACAAAGCTGATAGACCATTAATGTGTAAAAACATACCAGTACAGTTTCCTGTATTAACACATTGCGATTACACTTAGTTTACCAGGCTCTGGGTGAACTGCAAAGCATTATATTCTGCATTATGTTCATTCTACAGAGAAATCACAAAATGCACTCCCAAACAGGTTACCTAAAATGTCTTCCATATTCATGGAGGCAGTAATGCTCAGTTTCTAGAGGGACATCATGCCTTGCAAGTATTATATTTCTTGTGATACATTCAGAGGATGAATATTTTCCTTTTGTTAAGATCAATCAGAATAAAATAATTTCATGATAATGAGCAGTTCCAATGCATCATAAAACATGACTTACAAAAAGATAGCATTGTAGTAAATCCCTGGAGCAGATTACTGAGGCTTTAAGACCAGAAAAGTGAAGCTACAGACAACTGCTTTACTGGGTGGAACTGTGATGGCAGTACTGTGGTTTTATATATGATATTTAATGTTACTACTGAGGTTTTATATATGATATTTAATGGCAGCACTGAGATTTTATATATGATATTTAATGGCAGTACTGAGTTTCTATATACAATATTTAATGGTAGTGCTGAGGTTTTATTATACAATATTTAATGGTAGTACTTAGGTTTTATATATGATATTTGATGGTAGTACTGAGGTTTTATATACGATATTTAATGGCAGTACTGAGGTTTTATATATGATATTTAATGGCAGTACTGAGGTTTTATATATGATATTTAATGGTAGCACTTAAGTTTTATATACAATATTTAATGGCAGTACTAAGGTGTTATATACGATATTTAATGGTAGTGCTGAGGTTTTATATACAATATTTAATGGTAGTACTGAGGTTTTATATATGATATTTAATGTTACTACTGAGGTTTTATATATGATATTTAATGGCAGTACTCAGGTTTTATATATGATATTTAATGGTAGTGCTAAGGTTTTATATACAATATTTAATGACAGTACTAAAGTTTTATATATGATATTTAATGGTAGTGCTGAGGTTTTATATACAATATTTAATGGCAGTGCTGATGTTTTATATTTAATATTTAATGTTACTACTGAGGTTTTATGTATGATATTTAATGTTACTACTGAGGTTTTATATACGATATTTAATGGCAGTACTGAGGTTTTATATATGATATTTAATGGTAGTGCTAAGGTTTTATATACAATATTTAATGGCAGTACTGAGGTTTTATATACGATATTTAATGGTAGTGCTGAGGTTTTATATACAATATTTAATGGTAGTGCTGATGTTTTATATTTAATATTTAATGTTACTACTGAGGTTTTATATATGATATTTAATGTTACTACTGAGGTTTTATATACACTATTTAATGGCAGTACTGAGGTTTTATATATGATATTTAATGGCAGTACTGAGGTTTTATATACAATATTTAATGGCAGTACTAAGGTTTTATATACGATATTTAATGGTAGTGCTGAGGTTTTATATACAATATTTAGTGGTAGTGCTGAGGTTTTATATATAATATTTAATGTTACTACTGAGGTTTTATATATGATATTTAATGTTACTACTGAGGTTTTATATGCGATATTTAATGGCAGTACTGAGGTTTTATATGTGATATTTAATGGTAGTGCTAAGGTTTTATATACAATATTTAATGGCAGTACTGAGGTTTTATATATGATATTTAATGGTAGTGCTGAGGTTTTATATATATGATATTTAATGGCAGTTCTGAGGTTTTATATACAATATTTAATGGCAGCACTAAGGTTTTATATACGATATTTAATGGCAGTGCTGAGGTTTTATATACAATATTTAATGGTAGTACTGAGGTTTTATATATGATATTTAATGGTAGTACTGAGGTTTTATATACAATATTTAATGGTAGTACTGAGGTTTTATATCAGCGTTCGTGAAAATCTACTGCCAATCATTAGCGGACCAGAGTTCTGCTGTGGCGACCCCCTAACCGGGAAAAGCTGAAAGACAACATTTAATGGCAGTACTGAGGTTTTATATAAGATATTTAATGACAGTACTGAGGTTTTATATATGATATTTAATGGTAGTACTGAGGTTTTATATACAATGTTTAATGGCAGTACTAAGGTTTTATATACGATATTTAATGGTAGTGCTGAGGTTTTATATACAATATTTAATGGTAGTATTGAGGTTTTATATACAATATTTAGTGGTAGTACTGAGATTTTATGTGTCATATTTAATGGTAGTACTGAGGTTTTATATACAATATGTAATAGCAGTACTAAGGTTTTATATACAATATTTAATGGCAGTACAGAGGTTTTATATATGATATTTAATGGTAGAACTGAGGTTTTATATACAATATTTAATAGCGGTACTGAGGTTTTATATATGATATTTAATGGTAGTACTGAGGTTTTATATATGATATTTAATGGTAGTACTGAGGTTTTATATATGATATTTAATGGTAGTACTGAGGTTTTAGGTATGAGATTTAATGTTAGTACTTAGGTTTTATATACAATATTTAATGGCAGTACTGTGGTTTTATGTATGAGACTTAATGGTAGTACTGAGGTTTTATATATGATATTTAATGGTAGTACTGAGGTTTTATTATACAATATTTAATGGCAGTACTGAGGTTTTATATATGATATTTAATTGTAGTACCAGCACGTAAAAATCTACTGCCAATCATTAGCGGACCGGAGTTCCGCTGTGGCGACCCCTAAGCGGGAAAAGCCGAAAGACACAACAATAACTGAGGTTTTATTATACAATATATAATGGCAGTACTGAGGTTTTATATACAATATTTAATAGCGGTACTGAGGTTTTATATATGATATTTAATGGTAGTACTGAGGTTTTATATATGATATTTAATGGTAGTACTGAGGTTTTATATATGATATTTAATGGTAGTACTGAGGTTTTATATATGATATTTAATGGTAGTACTGAGGTTTTATGTATGAGATTTAATGGTAGTACTGAAGTTTTATATACAATATTTAATGGTATTACTCAAGGTTCGGCATAGTTAATCAGAGACAGTTTTCAAACCTAGGTGTGCAGTTTGACTTTCAGAGCCATTCAGTAGTAAAGCAACAGATCACAAAGGGAACCGAAGGTTAACAGGTGCATAGGAATATACAACTTTTATATTTTGCTGCAACTTCACAGCAGTTGTGTGCTAGAAAAATTCAATGCCTTTATCAGATATGCAATTTAAAATTCTCTTTTGGAAGGGAATCACACCGAAGTGTGGCTTTAAGAATTAAGAGAGAGAAACAGGTATATGGGAAAATTAGAAATAGACCCCCGGATTCAGCAAGCCCTGCATGGTGTGCAGGACTAGTGCAAAAGCTCCAGTAGGCAATATTTCTGCAGTGCGATCCAGGAATAAGCTGTAGGGATGTGCATGAGCGCTCCTGCACTAGTCCTTAACGGACTCAGCCCCTGTATGCAAATCACCCCATTTCCAGGTGAAATCCATGCAAATGAGGTGAATTTGCAATCCAGGAAGCTGGACGCCGGCCGTGCAGGACTAGTGGAATCTTCAGAAATGTACTCCACCAGTAGCCAAGTACATTTCTGCAAACCACAAAACGGAGCCATGACAGCTCCAAATAAAGGGTGCATATTATGTAGAAAGCATCCCAATGGCCAAATATAAGGCCATCGGCATAGAAAAAAATTGCAAAAATAACAAAATAAACTTTTTTTTTTTTTAGCCGATCTCGGCAGTTTAAGCATAGGGCAGCGGCGTGCAAATGGGATCAGGTGAAAAATAAGAAAAAAAAACTAAAATAATCATTCTAACCAAAATCACTATTTTGCCATTATATTCAATGGCAGCCAGAAGACAACGTGGCCAGTGAATAGTTGTTGCTAAGGGGGGAGGCTCAGTGTGGGACCTGTAACTATGCATCAGCAGGCAATCCTATGGAAATGAGGGGAATGATACTGAATCCCAGATATCCCCTGCATGCTAGTCATCACCAAACAGTGTAAGAGCAGGAATAGTTTGGCGCAAGCCTAGGAGTTAGCTGACATCAAAGGGGTGTGTGTCAGGCATACTGTAATCGGATTGGAGCCCTGTGGCTCAGGTTTGCCCTTACCTTAACAGAGCTAAGCAAGGGGGTGTGCCTGAGGCTGCCTAACACTCTTTACATGCCTAAGCGGGTGTGCGCACTGTGCACCAGGTTTAAAGGGGGAAAAAAACAAAGTAAATCAGGAAATAGCAGCTCTGTGCACATTTAAGCACTGTGTTTGCATGGCGAGCCCCCAGGCTTAAATAGGAAGGCAATGGGATGGGAAAGCAGCAGTAGGAAAGTAATCAGGGAGAACTAACATAGCTGGCAGGTGAAATGTATCAAAATCAGCCAATTGCACAGGCAGCAGCCCAGCCCAGCACAGAACACTATAAACTATGGAAACACCTTTCCCTCTGGTTTTCCAACATACTCTACACCACCGGTGTATTCAAGCGAGGGAATTTTAACAAACAAAAACAGCGAAATGATAGGGGCTGCAATAGCTATCATACAACAAAATGTGGAAGAGGCTGAGGGTGGTGAAGATGAGAATGCTGTCAACCAACCCACAGTGAGGAGACGGAGAAGAGTGCACAGAGCCAGGGTGACATACCAGGGGCTACATGAGCTGGAGATAGTGGAGTACTATAGGGTGGACAGGGACCTCCTACAGAAAATTGTTGAGCTGTGCCGGCCACGTCTCACACACAGAACTAACAGAGGGGAACCCATCCCAGTGAATACCAAGGTACATGTAGGCCTAAGAATACTAGCTATAGGTACCTTCCAAAGGCCGACTGGGGATATCATGGGGATTTCACAGGCATCAGCATCCAGTGTACTCTACCAGTTCCTGGATGCCATGTCAGCACATGCTGGTGAGCACGTATATTTCCCAAACACCCGTGAGGCATTGGCCAGCAATATGCATGTCTTCCACCAAATAGCAAAATACCCTAGGGTAGTGGGTGCTATAGACTTCACGCACATACACATCAAAGCACCACCCGGTAAGCGGTGGAGGGTCTACATCAACCGCAAGGGCTTCCCCTCCATCAACTGCCAGGTCATGTATGATTCCCAGGACATAATAATGAATGTGTGTGCTGGCTGCCTGGAAGCTATCACGATTCCCACATCTGGCATCTGATGCAGCTGTACCAGAGATTTGCCAGTGGGGACATCCCTTATGGTCACCTAGTGGGGGATGCTGGTTATGCACTGGAGCCATGTCTGATGACACCCATCAGAAATGTATACACACCCGAACCAGTAGCCAGTACTACACATGGTGACAAAACCCACTGCAGGAAATGTGCTGGGCCACATGTGTATCCATATGACACGCACATGCCAGTCAGGGAGGTTCACATACCCAACAACAGTCCCAGCTAGCAGGACAGGTGTAGGCAAACACAAACAAAGGCTGTGCTAAGGCCTCTGAATGATGCCTATGGGTAACACCCCTCAGGCCTACACAGACAGACTACATCAAGTCAGGCAGTGAGATATTAGTTTTGAAGGGTAGGAAGTCAGAAACTAATATGTAGGTCAATCAAACCTAAGACCTGTAGTACACTGATATGCCTCTAGTCAGCATGATAGGTTAGAAAACAGAATGAAATGGAGTACCTGACATACCAGTACAGTCATAGTAAATGTGTACAAATGTCAGGTGTGCCCCCCCAATCCTGTGTAGCAATGTAGAAACAGTCAGGTGTGCCCCCCCAAATCCTATGTAGACATGTAGTAACAGTCAGCTGTGCCCCCCAATCCTATGTAGACATGTAGTAACAGTCAGGTGTGCCCCCCCAATCCTGTGTAGCAATGTAGAAACAGGTGTGCCCCCCAAAAAAAACCTATGTAGACATGTAGTAACAGTCAGGTGTGCCCCCCAATCCTATGTAGAAAAGTAGAAATGGTCTGGTGTGCCCCCTCAATCTGATGTACACATGTAGGAACAGGCAGGTGTGCCACCCCCAATTCTATGTTGACATGTAGTAACAGGCAGGTCTGCCCCCCCCAGTCCTATGTAGACATGTAGTAACAGTCAGGCGTGCCTCCCCCCAATCCTATGTATAAATGTGGTAACATGTATGTGTAGGTATAATACCAGTGGAGCACATATGCCCAGAGGTGGCCAAGGTAGCAGGATAAATTTTTAGCATTTGTACATTATGCAGGTATGTGTGTGTTAGGGTGGTGTGTGTTTCATATTGTGTGAGAGTGGTCAGTATGTATGCATGTTGAGGTTTGGCCTGGTGGCCATTGCCCACTACTGCCGATGACAGGGCCAAGTCCTCACAACTGCAGTGCCAAAGACATTTCCCACCAGTATAACACATGCTAGCAGTAAGCCATTATAAATGTATAGTGGTAGTATGTGTCACCATCTGAAAGATGGACATGGCATGGCTGTTGACCTAGATATACAAGCAATACATAGGGAAAAGTACCCCAGACATACAGTATATAATGTGTAACTGTGACATTGTAACACCCTTGGAATTGTAAATACAGGTATGCATCACATTATCTGGGCCTGTAGTAGGGAATACCGGTGTTGGCCAAACACTTGCAGATCACAAAGGTGATAGGACTGATGTATTGGAAAACAGCTGATGTACCTGCACATGCCAGCATAACTGGAATGCCCCATGTATATCTATGAGTCAGATGCTAGTAGTGTCCATAGCACACATGCACCCAGCTCACCCAAACACCACCCACAGGTACCTCTCTGGTCGTAGCCCTGCTGTTGGGAATGGCTACAGTATGACCCCTACCTGTGTATGGCAATAGCGAAAGAATGCAGCATGCAGTGCAGGTGTCCCATGCAGGTGTGTCACTAGCTGTAGGTAGCACCCTGCCAGCATCCACACCACCTGATCAATACTGATAGAAAGTATTGGCATGAACACCTAGCACACCTACCCTGTCACCCCAGGGGAATATACTGTATGGTGGTCTGGGACTGTAGGACTGACAGAATGCAATGGCCTGCCACATCTGGCCTGCATCTCCATCAAATGGCCTACAGGCCTCTGCCAAAGGCCTGTGTCTCACACTGCCAATGCATGTAATGTCATGGGCACCCAAATAACAACATAACACACTCCACATAGGCCATATGCAAGGCCATGTGGACAAACCACAGTAACATGTCCAACATGTCCCACTGCATGAACTGTGGACCAACACCAAAACACAGCTGTGATGAGGTGATAACCTTAGGGAAAGTATCAGAGAATGTATGCATAATGTATGGAAGAGGATAGAATAATAGAGGGGGGGGTGGGAGCATGGGCAGCATGGGATGTGCAAGGTCCGACACAGAGCTGTGTGCACATACTATCCCTGGCTGCAACCACATAAATGGGTGGCTACAAACCTACCCGTACACCACAATAGAGGCAATGTCCTGATTTATGACCCCTGCCTCTGGGTAACCTGTGTGAATCTGTACAGCTGTGAGGTATTGCCATAGCAAGATAAGGCCATACTGTTACGTCAATGGATGTAAAAGTATGGGATCCTCTGCCAGCACTGTACCAAGGTGCTGAACCGGATACACAGACCCTGCAGCAAGTGTCTGCAGCTCCCCCTCCAGAATGGCATATTTTTCCATAAATATGTAGGAGTTTGCCCACACTACCAGACACAGCCGCATTCCCCCTTGTTCCCCAGGGCATCACTGTGAGTAAGAATGTTCACCTGACAGTACTTGAGGTCATAAAACATCACAGCGTATAACAGTACACAAAGGCTCATAGGTTCATAGGTAGGTACTAGGCTATTGGCCCTAGGGCCTATATAAACCTAGTCAAACGATACCCTGGCTTTTGCCACCCAAGAAAATTATTTTCCTGTGTCCCTGTTAAGCAGAGCCACAGAAGTGATCCCCAGGATGAATTTCCTATCTCCTATCTAATCGTCAAGATTTTTCTTGAAGAGTGCTAATGAAGAGCTTTGTTTGATACAGATAGGTAGTTTGCTCCAGAGAATGGGAAGTCTCTTGGACAGGAATCTATCCCTCCAGCATGTTCTGTTTATTGTGGTGACAATGTTTAGGTCCCTAGAGTGTGTAGCTCAGAGGGATTGGGATTTCTTTAAGTGGAGCATGTCCAACAGCTCTGGGTTTGACATAGCTTTGCATTTTAGGCAGGGATCTCCTCTGAATAGGTGATATGCAACAGAGTAAAGCTGAATTTTTTTGAGATGTCTGTGTAGGGCATCTGTTTGAGGTTAGTAATCCTCATGTCTGAATATCTCTGCTAACACCAGTACCATGTAGCAGAAGCAGCACAGACACAGTCACCTACAGTACACACTATCACTTGAACAGTTTGACCCCATATTGCCAAATGATCTACAGATACCCTGCAGAAACAGTTTGCTACTTGTAGGTGTACAACACAAAGGTCTGCACTGGAGTACAAACTACCTGGAATGGATCCACACATTCAATACAGAAGGTCATACTGGGCATGCTCACATGCTTAAACAAATGAATGAAGCCCATGTCTGCAAACAACAGTGAACCATACATATCTGACAGCTGCAGATGTTAGTGCATACACTCCTCAGTATGCACCAGTCATGCTTTGCACACACATTGGATAGGAATACATACATATATCCAAGGACAACACACTATAATATGCCAAAAGTAGACATACATAGATGTGTGGAAGAGAGTGACTGTGACAAAGAGCCATCCATCATGATGCCTGTCCCACCCAGCACTCAGCCAAATGTCTACAACCACATGATGTGTAAATGTCACTCAGTCAGCATTACAGACTATGTGGTGCAAATGCTAGCTGTGCAACATGACTGTACAAGCTAGTAGTCATGTAGCAGCTGTATACACGTACCTGCAGAATATAACCCTGCATGTACCTGCATGTAGTGTGTTAACCTCTAGATGAATGGGTTATGGCCCATGCACACACACTGCCATCCCCATAGCCCTACTATGACATGTCTGCTGATGTCATCCACTTTGAAATGCACCTTTGGGAAAGGGGTAGCCCAATAATATCTGTGGCGCATCCTAAAATAACATAATGCTGTAGTGTGATAAACTAGTTAGGTAGGAGTTCTAATCTTAGACTTGGGGGGACAACTGTGTTTGTGTCTCTGTCTGTGTAGGGAGCAATGCTTTTTAGGCTAGTCACACTCAGTACAATTCAAATGCCCTACTTTGGCAAGGCTGCTGATGTCATTCACTGTGAAATACACCTTTGGGAACAATATAGCCCAGTAATCTCTGTGGGGCATCCTATATCAGCATAATACTGTAGTGTGATATAGTACTTTGGTCTGGGTTCTATTCTCATACATGGAAAGTGTAGGCATTTGTGTGTGTGTTACTTTGTGTAGGGAGCAATGCTTTTTAGGCTAGTCAAACTCACTACAAATCAAATGCCCTACTTTGGCAAGGCTGCTGATGTCATTCACTTTGAAATACACCTTTGGGAAAGGAGTAGCCCAGTAATCTCTGTGGTGCATCCTATAACTGCATAATGCTGTAGTGTAATGAACTAGTTAGGTAGGAGATCTAATCGCAGACATGGCAAGTGTGTGTCTGTGTTTGTCATTCGGATTCTGTATGGAGGTGGCTGTGAGAGTGTAACAACTGGACTCATTGTGGAGTGGGTTTAGCAAATTTCTTATATGGTGGCCTTATTATATTTCACAATGTTCACCTTACAAGGATAACAGATGTAAAATAGCCTAGAGGCCGGGGTGGCAATCCATACTCCTACATGTGACATCAAGGCCTGGTGAACAAAGCTAGCAACCCCTGTACTACACAGAGAACACTCTCAACTCATGTTTCATACACAAACACACTTGCCTAGGCAACAACTGCTATGTTGATAGTACCCTGCATATTGCCCACAGATAGTAACCATGGTGTGATTGCAGTGGACTAGAGAGGGCATGGCACCCTGTCCATCAGCACAGTGCACATGTACATGCAGACAGTGTGCCTTCACTATGCTCCCCAATGGATGACTGCAACATCTGTGGTGCCATCAAATGTGACCCACAAAGGACATACCATGCCTTTTACACATGCCCTGTATGGACAGATGCCACTGACACCAGGGAATACCTGTATCATGCTATTTATGTAGGTGCAGGGTCAACCTGCTGTCCACTACCTGTTCCCAGCACGAGGCCAGGACAGACACATCTGATTATAACAATCTGTGTACACAACATGGGCCAGACACCCAAGGTACAGTTCCACATGTCACTGTACATGCATGTGGGATGTGTGCACATCCCAGACAGCATCCATGTTATGGACTAAAAAACACATACATGGCAAGCACTGAACAGCAATGGCCACACACAGTAGTTACCCAGGTGACTGGATGGTGAATGCAATACCCAGCTGTGTGGGCCAGTCCAGAAACTACACCCCTGAGCCACACTGCAGACCATTGTCATGTGGCCTGATGCCAAGGTATACCCTTCACCTAGCCTTGTATAGCCTTCTGGCACAGTCAACCACTACACACCCGTGAAGCAATGCAGGCATGCATGTCAGTACTGCCACCATGTGTGTGTGTGTGTGTGTGTGTGTGTGTGTGTGTGTGTGTGTGTGTGTGTGTGTGGTGTATGATGCTTTTTACCACATTCACACTCACTACAACCCCCATTGGCACACTGAAGCATGCTGTCTGATGTCAGACACCTAAACACACCCTTTGCCCATATAACCTCAGGATAACCCCTGTGGTGCATGTGATACCTGCACAGTACTGTATTGTGGCAAACTAACTAGTGAGGAAGTGTATTCCTGACCCAGCCAAGTGTGTCAATGTGTGTGAGTCCCTGAGAGAGTGTGGCTGTGTTGACACTGACACCTGTTCATGTGGACAGGCACGTGCACTACACCTACCGTATTGCTACCATATCACTGTTGCAGATGTCACTCATCATCACATATACATTTGGAGAACTCTTCAACATGTAAGCTATGTGACACATCCAATAACTGCAAAGACATGTGATAGCAATACATAGTCAGTCAGGGGTTTGATACCTGTACTAGTAGGTGTGTGACACAAACATGCTAAGGTTTTACTCTCCCAGCCCCTCCCTGACTTACTTTGTCTCTGTCTGCCTCTCTCACTCCCTCTCTGGTGGATGTGGAGAACTACACTTGCTTTGCTTAGGCAGCAGCATGTGTTTTGTAAGTGATGCTCATAATTAGCTGATGGCCTCTGTACAAATTGTAGTCCTCCTCTAGCTGATTGCATGTGGAACAGCTGTGGTAACATTCCCATAGACAGTTGGATGGAAACACACTCCAATATCTAGGAACATCATGTTGGTGTTGGTCCTTTTCATTCACTGTGAGCAGAACCTAGATCTGGTGTTTGGCAAACAGCATCACAGATGGATTGCGGATTTACCTCTGACAACATACAATTTGGAAACAGGCTAATACACAGAAGGGGGATGTGCATGACATGACTACAGAAAGTAAATGTTGCTATTCTGCATTTGGAGTAATGTTGGTTTAACAGGGTGTGTGTGGATATGGCTGGTCTACATGTTTTAATACCTGTCATGACAGTGCTATGTTTTTGAGGAAACCAGTCATCTGCAGACTGGGCAGTGTGTGGTGCCTTTTGTTTCTTGTGTTACTCACAGACCACCTATCTGTGAACTGCAGAAGCATAGTGTGAGGATTGCAGTCAGTAGATGGTGACAGCCATGAGAGTTACTGACTTCATGTCTCTCATAGGACATATGTTACAACAAACCCTGTTACAACAGTAAATGTATGAGGTTATCACAGCAACATGTCAATATTGGCCCTGTGTTTGTGCCTCCAGCCGCAACTCTGTCAACCTTTGTACACATGTTATGCAGTAAGCGGTGCATATGTTCTGTACACCATAATTTATTGACATCATATCTGATAACAAGCCAGTGAGATATCAGACTGCTACACATGTTATGTATCATAGGGGTTATATTTGAGGACATAACCTGGGAATTCTCTGGTTTTGTGTACAGTACTGAGGTCTGTGTACCTATAGTGATTGTTGACAGTGTGTGTATTGTGATCCTGTACCTTGCCTGTGTACAGACTGTGGTAGATGTCATTGTTCTTGGTCCTGTTCTATCTGATGTTACATGCAGCTCCAGTGTATCTTACCTTATCGGCTTACATGTTTGTAGGGCCAACAACACACATGTCCCATACCACAGACAGGTACCTGCCCACACTGTGTAGTGGCCCAGTATATATAGGGTTAATGTGTGAGTGGTGCATATGAGGATGGTGTTGATCAGATAGTCCATATACTGTAATATTACACTAGCTTACCATATGTGGCTGTGGCTGTGTTCACATTGGTTGTGGTTATGCACTTTCACACAGTTGTCTGTTACTCTGTGTTGTGACATGCCTGTCGAGCCTGCTATATATGCAGGTACATGTGTATTCCCCCATAAGAAATGTAGGCCAGTGTTTTGGCAGTCTGCCTGCAGCCTGCACAGTGCTTTGTTACATGCCTAGCAGCTTAGTGTACCTACCCAGTGTGATGTTATGTCCAGATACTTGCCAGATGTACTGCTGCCAGGCCACCATAACAGTCATGAATTTCAGACAATGCAGTGGGATGCTGTACAGATGTATGTCACGAACTAGTGCATAGTAAGTGGCCATGCCACCTCTGTACCAGTGATTATTATGTGTCAGGACAGACAGGGGTGTGTGAATGCATAAACTATGGGGGCAAATGTATACCAGTATTTACATGTTATACCCATCTACATGGCTGTTAGCATCCACATTGTCAGGCTTGGTCCACATGTCTTGCACTAAGGGGTTCTGTGTATACCTCTGGACTGACCAGAGTGTGTTAGACTGTCCACATTTATTGGCCATATCTCTGTTGTAGTCCACAGGATCATTATGTGCTAGCAGTGTTACTGTATTATGATGTCCTTAGGATGTCTGTCAGTAGCCAATGGCGCACATGTTAAAAGCAGATGTGACCTCCCACACACAACATGTCTGTGAAGACAACCCCTATTACAGTAGCAACAGTCTGCATATATACCTGCAATACATACATGACATCCTCTTGCACTATGAGGTTAGAACTATTGGGGCTGAGTTAGGACTCAGCTCCATGTTCTGAAAATACAGTGAACATATATTGTATATAATTATCCATATATCCATATAGCTATATACACATATACATATCGACATACATGGATGTGTATATGTACAAACACACACACACACACACACACACACACACACACATATATATATATATATATATATATATATATATATATATATATACATATAAACACTCAGATATATACATATACACAGCAATATATGTCTACACATATACAGATAGAGATACATATGCACATATAATTGTGGATATCTACATATATATTGACCGTAATAGGTATATCAGAAAACATATGTATGCACATATAGTTATAGATATCTACATATATATCTACATAAATAGGCATATCTGTACACATAGGATGTGCATACATGTATAGCACTATATATACATATATCTATATATGCAAATATATATATATATATATATATATATATATATATATATATATATATATATATATATATATATATATATATATATATATATATAAATATATCTATATATATATATATATATATATATATGTGTGTGTGTGTGTGTGTGTGTGTGTGTATATACAAAGGGATATACACATGACCATATATATGTTTCACTATACAGATGTGCATACTGACATATGTATGAATATACATATGTATGTACATGTAGACATATATCAACCTATTATATGTATATATCCAGATTCCTGTCATGTGGAAACCTCACGATTGTGTATACCCTCCCAGATGTATCTCACCGTATGTATCTGCTATGTATACATTATGATAAAACAACATATGTGATGCAACAGTCATATTAATAACAAGTACTACACAATTGTAAAAGTAAAGGCAATTGTTCAATATTAATCAATATGTGTACTGACAAATATATTGGAAAAACAACAGCTGTCTTCACAGTGGCATGGTGTAGTGGTTAAATGTTGTGACTATAGTGTACAGGGTCCTGGGTGTAAGGGCTGTTCATTTTGTTGCTGGGCAGAACAAGGGCTGTCAGATACAGAGTGCTGAAGGCAGTTTTGAGCAGCTTTAAGTGCATTTGTATGGGTTTGCTTGAAGCTAAGCAGTGCTAAGCTATGGGTAAATGTACGGGCACTAACACAGTGTAGGCTTCGCTTACCAGTGCGCAAATCAGCTTAGCTGTTATATTGCTGCAATGCTGACACCTGCTAAGCATGGCTTAGCCCTGGTAACCAGTTCACACCACCCAGTCTGATAACATAGCATGGTAATGAGATCTGTAATAAGTGTATGTAATGCCATGTACAATACATGCACATATGTGCTGTCATTACAGTAGCAAGGGATGTGAGTGTCTTGTCTGGGACCTGTACAGCAGTGTTATCTGTGTGAATGTGTTACATACAGGGGTAGTAGCTCAGAGTATATGCTGTCACACTTGCATGTAGTGTATCATGGCGGTACTATTTTTGACAGTGCTTACCCAGGCAAGAGTAGAGTGCTAAATGTAGTACTGAAAACAGGCACACCTGCAGACATAGCTGGACTCTGAGGCCTCCCTGTTGTACCTGTGGGGTGTGAGCTGTGTCACAGTATATAACCCCTAATGGATAATGATCCGACATGTGGAATGTAACTGTAGACTACCGTCTGTACTGTACATGTTAGTGAGGACTTCTGACATGTAGTTATGGCATACATATTGTCAAATGTTTATCTGTCAACACATTTATCCTACTGCATAGTTACTTGCCAAGCTGATGACTGTGAGTCCCTGTACAGGTATCCAGCTGGGATATGTACAGGCAACCTGAGCTTGATTGACACTGACATGTCTGCCCAGTTGTGTAAGAACTGGCGCATATAGGGGATAACACCCTATATACACCACATGCCACGGGTACTTCCACTGCACTACCACAGTCAATAGAACATGATTGGGTACAGGTCTCCATCACAGACACTAACCATGTGCTGTAATGCATGTTGCATACATGTCAACTTGATCACCTCAGTGACCATGTGCAGGAGGCTCCTGGAGGAGTAGCTGATGCATGTCACTTTCACCCTGAGAGTCACCACAGTAGTGTCTGTCAATAGATTGCCTGCTTTCATATGGCAGATGGCAGGATACCACTGTACACACATCCCGTACACAACCCATCTCTCCTTGGACAGTAGCTAGGTACACAGCAATGACCACCTGCAGAAATGCACCCCAGTACTGACACATGTGTACGTGTGCATTACTGAGTAAAGCAGTATCTGTGTCTTAGCTCACCTGTTGTTGATAATTTCATGAGGGCCTTCACATCCACTGCAGCACCCATTGCCATAGTCAGTTGTGGCTGCTGCTGATTGGGACATTACATGTACCTTGTTAATCTCCTCTCCATACCGGCTACATGAGCCTTGCTGTACCAGCACAACAGTGTTGTACAAGTGGATTGATAGGCATGGGATACCCATTGAGTTCTGGCAAGTGTGTGCATGTGTACATGTCTGTATATCTGTAGGGTACAGCATTCCGAGGCCACATACTCCTATTACAATACCCATTGCCACACAGAAGTACAGGTAATGATGTTGCTGCCCATAGGTGGGGCATAACAATGCAACACCCTACTATGCCTATGGCATGTGCATTAGATGCATATCCTTCTAGTACCACTGTTGGGATTTACAATGGGTTGTATCGCAGTTGTGGGCAATGTGTGATGATGGGTATGTCAGAGTGTCATCATGGGTTTCAGGGAGTACAATATCCACTGTGGGATGTTGGTGCTGTGTACACTGTCATTACACCAAGGTACAACTGGTATATGTCCCATGTACCATGTCATGGTTACCACTGTCACCATCAACCATACAGGTAACTGATACCACAATCCAGGCCAGTTATACATGTGCTCTGTGCAGCCTGCCTGTAACATACTGGACACACAGTGAGAGGCCCAGGTCTCTTGGACGTGTGTCTGCCTGTTATGTGTCTGTTAATGTGTATATGAAGGTATGTCACACTATGCCTTGTCTATATACACCCATTACATCCCCTATTAGCATACTGTACATGTCTGGGGGTGTTCTACATGTAACATGTAACCTGAAACACACCTCACCCTAAACACTGTGTGGTGCGTGCAATGAAAGCCACACACGTCAGTATCATTACATACCTAGGTAGTGGTCTAGTCCCAGTGTTGCCAAATAAGAGTGTGCATGTATGTAGATGGGTCTACATCAGGTTGCAGATTATACACATCCCAGCAGATCACCTGTCCATGTGGCACAGGCAATAACTGTTATACAAACCTGTGACATGTGTTCAACTGTACCACAGATATGTCACAGCCATGGTGTCACCACAGTGCCATACCCTGTTTGTGGAATATGACTGCAGACCATCCTTGTGCTGACACATGTACACCTACAACACAAATGGATAACATTATAGAGACCACAATCAACCAGTGTTACTAACAGCTATAATGCATCATTGCTGGATGGCTACATTACCTGACATATATGCATTACACTTTACTCCTGTGCTTGCCAGGGGTTCCATGGGCACATCCAGGTAGATGCTTTGATGTGCTACTCTCACCTGATGATGACAAATGTCCACTGGAACCAGGTCCCTCCTGGGACTGGCCAGGACCATGTGCTCATGGCCTGTTGTGGTGTGGACTGCACCCCCCCACAGTTCCAGGGCTGGTACTGCCACTATGGGAGCCTCTTTGTGTCCTAGCACATCCATGTTGACTGCCAGCTGTTGGCATTGCTGGCATACGTCCACGTGGCCGTCGTCACACTCCCACCATACGTTCAAGCACGGACAAACCATGGTCAATGAGGGCCATCATTTCACCAGATTGTCTATCCATGAGTTCAGTAAATGCACGGATGGCACCAGACAGTTCATGGAAGTTGTCAGTTGCAGATGTGAGAGCAGCCCTCTGCAGTCTCAGGCCCTGTCTGGTGTAACACTCCATACGTGCTTGCACTGCCATGACAGCCTGAAACATGCACCTGGTGGTACCAGCTGTGTCACATCTGCCAGGGGCAAGATGACCAGTGGCCCTACCATGAGCACCCTGGGATATCTGCCTTTGTGGTGCCCTGCCAGACATCCAGCTATGCCTGCTGTGACCAGACACAGTAGGCATGGTTATCCACACTTTCCTGTGTACTGCCACCAAACACCAGCTGTCCCTCCGCTATGGCCAATGGTGATGGGGTATGTATAGGCACTGAAACTGTGTGCGGGGTTGGGGTGGCTAAAAGGGGGATGTCAAATGATGGCACTGTTTTGGCCCCTAACAAACCCAGCTGTGCCTCAACAGTACTATCATCATCTTTGGTGTCTGTATGGACACCAACATCAGATTGCATACAGGAGGGCCACTGACCCACCTCGCCACCTGTGGGGAAAACAATAAATGCACTTTAAGACCTGTACAGCATTGCATAACAGTACACACATATAAACACACACACGCACACACGCACACACACACACACACACACACACACACACACACACACACACACACACACACACACCACCTTAATACCTACCTGTCTGTATCTTTATAGACAGTCCCACATATATTCCCATGCATTCCCCATCCTGCATCACACATGGTAACATACACTCATTGATACCACTCATTAATGTATCAGTCCTCTAAATGCCTAGACAAGTGATCACAACACAAGACGTGTTACTCAATTACCTGCCTGACCTGAGTGGAGTGGTTTTACATGGCCTCACTGCTGTCATTCAGTGTTCACCCTGTGTATGCCCAGACATCATGAGCATGGTCCCTACATGTGGGGGCTACTATGCTCACTCCATAATATCACGCACTGGAGTGTCATGTGTATGTATTGCTCAGTACATGCCAGATATGTTGCTCAATCAGCCTATCATGTGACAACTGTAATATATGGATACACTCCCTGGTGTTGACTAGTAATTCCCCAATGCATCTGTAGTGCTGCATACCTGGGTTGTCAGTCACCTCTCTGCCTTATGCGATATTAAGGGTATACCTGGTCTCTACCTTCAATCTCAATGCCTGTTCCATGCTACAAACCGTATTATACTGTCAGCTGTCCTGTGATTACATACATGACAAGTATTCCTGATGTATCATATGGCAGTCCATGTCCATGTACTGCACAATCCCAAAGGGAAGTACTGCTCTATGAACAACCCTACAATCACACATGTGCATACATGGACAACCACACAAACACACACACATGCACACACACATCCTACATGCATCAGCCTCCCTCCACTTCACCAGAGTGACCCTATAGACAAACTAACCACCCACCAGGATGCACACACACACACACACACACACACACACACACACACACACACACACACACACACACACACACACACATACAGGTGAGGTTGCACAATGATAGTACACACAGTCCTCCTATTACCCATCTGTCAACATGCATAACATATGGTACACAACAGCATGCAGTGCAGCTATAGTCAATCCATGATAGCAACAGTATACATGTGTGTGATGCATGTGCTGTGTTACTAGGCGATGCCCCTTCCCCTGGATACCACTGCACCCATGTATACAGTATTGTTGTGCCCCTGTTCTGCCCCCTGCCATGTACTGTGCACCATACCTCACAGGTGTACAACCCATTGCTGAATGTGTAGTACTGTGTCAGTTATGTAAGCTTTAATGCTTACAGCCCCTATGTTTTTCAGCAACACATACCTGGGATGATATGTAGATAGATTTGTGGATGCCTGATGTCTGATTTACAGCTCTCAACATCAGCAGACCATGAATGACCAATCTAATACTATTACACTGATAACCGTCAGAGCATACCATGGCTATGGGGAGTGTATACACCCTTACTGATATGGCACACCCTTCCTTGATCTGCCATGGGACCACATCACCACATATATTAACAGTACATGAGCCCGATATGTGACATATGTCCTGAACTTTCACATGCAGTGTCTATGGAATGTGTTAGGTGTGCGGATGCTGACCGCGATGCATACACTCCATGTGGGCATATGTGTGCACACCCTTATCATGACGGTTTGTTGCACCTATTGTAATGTGTACTACAACAGTCACTACTCCTGGCAGGGGTATACTAGCATGAGCCATCTGCATTTGCCAGTATATGTTCAGTCTGCCCTACACATGTCCCACTAACCTGCATGATTGCAAGGTCTACTCATGTGCACATCCCTTGGTGTTCACACACTGCTGTCACTATTGCTGTGGGGGGTAGGGTTACGTCTGCCACAGTTCCTGAACCTAACTATGTGCAGATACAGCCATTCTTAGCATCCTCAGGAACCCTGCTGCAATGCACTGGTGTGTCATGCTGACACCCCCCCCACCTTCAGCCTTTTTGCGGTTGCTTGACAGGTAAGGCCTACACATGTGTGTCAGTTTGCAGTGTCCCATACACTGAACACCACATGTTACAACCTAGTCCCAGCTGATAATGTCAACCACAGTAATACATTATGCCATAGTGAAACTCTGCAACAGTTGCCATTGTCCTACAGGTACTGCATACGGGTGATGTTTCAAACATGTCCATACTGTAGGCCATGTCTCCCATCATTATGTTACTCCCCGAGGACACATTCCACAATGACAGGATGTTAGTTATCTTGCAGGTGTCTGACATACCCTTCCAATACCCCATCATGGTCACCACTGTGATGCCATGCATTTAACAGCAACAATACATGCACATGTAAAGCATGCATTATTGGTAGGTGTGTTAGATGTGTGCATAGAATATACCATAGCACTTACATGCCCAGTGTACTGGCAAGCATAAACGTAAACCATGCTCACCAGCTACAGGCTGCTGCCTTAGTGGTATACTGGAGGGACCTACATAAGAGGATATGAGATGCAAAGTCAGTGACTAAACCTAGGACATTGCTACAGGGTGGATGCAGCATTACAATACATCAACAGTGCATGTCCACAATACTACCACATATGCACATCTGTTTATCACTACTATGCAGCAACAACCATTATTTATGACATGTCAGATATGCATGATCTACCTGTACAGATGCAGATGTATACACAACAGTGGTCTACTGATGTTCCCTGTGGCCTTACCTACACACTCCTCAGCCAGTGTGTGGGTAGCACCAACCTCCACAATGGTGTCCAGCAGTTGTTGGCTATGTAGACAGGCAGGTGCCACGAGGCTGTCTAGGAGCTCCTCCACACATGTCAGGGGGGATGGATGGCATGGCCCCCCATTGAGAGGTGATTCCCCCAGGACGGCAGCAGCATGCTGATGGGCATTGCGACCCAGGTCAGAACAATGATGCTGGACCTGCTCATAATTGCAGGTGTGCAGTCCGACATCATTGACCCTGTGGACTAGGTCGTTCCACAGGGTGGTCCACTCCTGTAGATCATGGGTAGCCTGGTCAAACAAGACACGGTAGTGCTGGATTAGGTGGTTTATCATAATGTTGTTCTCAGCTGCTGAGTAAGCCAGAAGCCTTTCATGTGACATCCTGCCTGAAAGACATAAAGATGGACACAGGTGTGAGCAAGTCATGCAGCAAGGTTACCACAGTTCTTAATACAGATCACTGTCACCACCCCCACCATATCAGTGACAACAAACTGTACACACAACTCAATAGGTATGGCTACAACTTACCTACCAGTGGGGCAGATATTGATTGTACCACACTTTGTGCAACGTGTTTGTATCCATGTTCCCTCTGTGGACACTATCATTGCTGGCCTGCTACAGACTATTCACCTGCATGCCATTGTCAGGGCCAATATGGTTCCATATATGCCTGTGGTATGCTTGCTATGTGGTTGCTGCACATCTGACATTCTGTGTTATTGAGGATATCTATGCATGCTGTTGGACATGTTCCAGGATTGCGTAGACTATTACTACCCACATATGCTCTATAACAGTGACACAATAGCATGTTTATGTACTATTGGCTAGCAGAACCATCTCTCCAAACCCATCTGCCCATGTTACCAGGCCACATCACATGTGGGACCCACCCTGGGGCCTCCTCATGTACTGCTTCAGCAATACCTTCAGGTGGAACCTACTCAAGGGATGTTGTCCCCCCCTGCGGGCACATAAAGACATGATCTTTGCCCCTGAGGTCAGGTCCAGGGTCTGTTCCATAACGGGCTCCACAGACACATGTGGGATGTACTATATCACCTTGAGGCACCTAGTACACATTCACAGGGTACACATGCTCCTCCTGCTCAGCCTCCAGGCCAAGCACCTTTGGGACATGGACTGCTGTTGTGAGTAGCAGTGGGTGGGAGGCTTGTTCCCATTGTGTGCATATTGGGGCCCATGCGGCTTCCACATCACAGACCACACACACCATCCAAGGTGTTTACCCACCACGTGTCACATACCACTGCTGTAGGCTGTCCTCTATATCTACCAACCCTGACCCCCTCCACAACTATACCTGACATACGTCTCCATATTCCCATTCCATACTTCACTGACAAGAGCAATGTGGTCCCAACAAGGGGATTCACATGTGACATACCAATCCATGTTGCACACACTGACAGCTGTAGATATCTGTGTGCATTGCCATGTGTGCTTTTCCCTCGCACATAGCATGCAGTACTGTGGTGGTAATATAGGGGACATGTATTTACATACATATATGTTTGTGTGTGTGTTTGTATATATGTAGACATGTGCATATAGATATATATCTATATATGTGTAGATATATATGATGTTGTCTATATGTGTTTATATATATATGTCTACACATGGGTATCTGTATATTTATGGACATACATGTAGATATATATATATATATATATATATATATATATATATATATATATGTGCACATATGCATACCTATATATGGGGTACATTCAGACATCAGGTCCACAATCTCACAAAACCTTCCTGCACAGCTGTACTGTTCTGCCTTGCTACAAAACAGACAGGTGCCACATATGGACACAGCCTGACATTAGGGGGTATATGTAGGGCCAGATTGCAGGTAACCCTATTACACACCTATGGCATTCCTGCATGCTACAATACAGGTTAACCTGAGTATCCTACAAGAGTTGGGCTGTGGAACCCATGTGTCCATCATTATGGCATTACTTCCACCACCAGCTATTGGCCACTGTAATATACATACTTCCCATTACACAACACACACTATGATGGCTTACATCTTATCAGTCAGTGCTGCTCTGCACAGTTGATGGGTATGGCCCACTACCCACAGAGGCAGACTCTGTTGTCCTTAGCAGCTGTCCAGCTGAATATCATTACAACAACAACACCTGATGGCACTTACAAATCATTCCACATCATCTATCCCATTAGTATGGACCAAGTTCTACAGTCAATTACATGCATATATCCTTCACATACCTGTTTTGGGAATGATGTCTCTTCTGGATAGTTTGCTGGATGTTTTTTTTTTGTTTGTTTTTGCCTTTCAATCACACACACTCTCTCTCTCTCTCTCTCTCTCTTGGTCTCCCTCAAGTAAATGGATTGAGCTGCTTTGAATAGATTGCAGCATGGATTTTGTAGGTGATGCACATAATCAGTTGATGGCCTCTGCACCAATCAGTTTTCTCCACTTGCTACCTGTATGCAGCATGCTGTGTAGTACTTCCAATTTCCACTGTCATGGCAACCAACTACTATAAATCCCTAAATCATGTAAGCGTGGTCCCTTTACCTTTCTTGTATGTTGGACATCCTTCCTGTGTGTGGGCAGCAGTGTTACAGACAGCAGGTAGTAATACCTCTTACAAGAGAACCTGCATACTCAGGCCAGCTACATATTTGTAGGAGGTTCCAGAACTACAGACAGAGTGTGAGTATTGTTGTTGTATGCATTGTATAGCACTGGTGTTACATGGTTTGTGTGTACATACTAGTTTAACTTGGAATGCAGTCTGTCTGCATAGCTCTCAACTGTAGGACTATCCACTTCATGGCCAGAGGTGTGCCTATTATGTTTTGTCAGTCCACTACACAGGTTTTGTGTCAGATATATCACTGGCAGTGTGTGTGTTGAGTGCTATCAATACATGGCTACATCCATGTTTGTTTCTAACTTCATATTCCTGACTAAGGGTATGTTGCAGAGTATTCCATAACACCAGTGACTTGCTTAGTGGATGACAACAGTATTTCACATATGGGCCTGTGTTCCAGCCTCTGTCCTCCTCCTACATACCAGGCTATGTACATATGATATGCTGTCAGGGGTTGTTATGTAGTGGGCTGTGAGTATGTCATGCTGCCATTCCTGCCATCAGTCCACTGCTGTTGTGGCCCCCACACATATTGTGGGGTTGGGTCCATATATGTGTTGGCTTCATCTACACAATACATGTGTGCCCTTATGCATTCCAGAGGTCAGTGCATGTAATAGTGGCATATGGCCCTGTATTATTCAGTCTATGGGAGGGGATGCCCCATAATTTTCTTAGGCTGTTACAACATGTGGAGGTATCAGGGGTAAGCTGCCTTAAGGTATCTAGATGTACATTACCATACAATTCACCTTGGGTAAATGCAGGCCTACTGCTTCATGTCATATAGATTGTTCTGTTTGTCAGTGTGATTGTGGCGGTGTCAGTTATGCCTTGTTATGTAACAGTTACATCCCATTGTGTCAGCTGAGGTCTTTACCCCCTAAGGATTGTGTACAGAATGTAGTTAGAGGCTGCTGGACAATACATCCGCATTACTTACTGTTGATTGTTATCCTGTGGCCCAGTCTGTCTTTACTATTGTACCACTTGAAGGCCTCAGCCTGGACAGCAACATATGTAAACCTTTCCAGACTACGGTATTAATATAACTGTTTCACAGTTGCATTACTCTGTTTATATGTATGTCAGAGTCTAAATAGCTATATGACATGGCATATACAACTGTAATAGCACACAAATAAAGCTTTCCCATGTATGCAAACATATGTGTGGTGTTATATCCTTTGACCTCTCTGTGGGTATATGTTGAAGGCAACAATTGTCATTTGTATGGGTGGCTCATACAGTGTCCAGGTGGCAACTGTAGGCATAATGGCTGTTCCGTATTGTGTGCACCTTCTACATATGTATCTTCCTATACATAGCTCTGTCTGTGTATGGGTAGTTACATATATATCCATATATATGTGTGTATATATATATATGTATATATATATATATATATATATATATATATATATATATATATATATATATATATATGTGTGTATCAGCATATATGTGTCTGTGTATATGTATCTTAGGAATGTTGATTGCTTCCACATTGTACATTCCCTAAGGTAGCCAGACTACCGCATGATATGTTACTGATACCAGCCTGATATTATGCAGGTGGGATGGAGTACTGTTAACATCTTGTGCCCATGTTGTGTCAGGTCCTGGTTATGGGATTTGCAGCAGTTGTATTGTATTGCAGGGCAGATGTGTTTGGCTGTGAAGGTGGATATCTATACCTACAAGACATATGTTGTTTGGGCCCCCTCACCCCCATTAACGGTGCATGTGGACATATATGTTTTTGTTATGTTCTCATTTATATCTATAGATATATGTCTGCATATAGCTATATAGATATATATTTAAGCTTACATATATATATATATTGCTGTCTATATATATATGGACATATAGATGTCGACATATATATCTATAGATGTATGCATATGTATGTATATATGTATATATTTCTATATATATATATATGTATATATTTATATATATATATATATATATATATATATATATAATATACATATATATATATATATATATATATATATATATATATACATATATAGATATGTATATATCTATTTAGATATCTATATATATATATATATATATATATATATATATATATATATATATATATATATATATATATATATATATATATACACACACACACACACACAAATACATCTACGTGTTTAAATACATTTCCTGTACTGTTGAATGACTGGGCTGGATGATACATTTGTGAAAACATCAGGGGTATGTGTATCTGACATGGCTTAGTGGTAAATCACTTTGGCTGTGGTGTGCAGGGTCGTGGGTTCAAGCTTTGCAAAGGCTGTTTATTTTGTTGCTGGACAGAATAAGGGCCATTGGATACAGAGTGATTAAGGCACTTTTAAGCAGTTGTAAGCAGGTTTGTACGGGTTTGCACAGAGGTAAGTACTGCTAGCTTACGGTTAATATTTCTTATACTCAGCTTCTAAATTGCTTAACCTGTGTAGGCATTTCTTATCCCCGTGCAAACAAGCTTAAACCAGCTTACTGCTGCTTAAAAGTGCTTACTCCCGCTTACCCCCGAGCTAATTTCTTTAAAAGAAAAGAAAAAAAGGTTGATAGGAAAGTGGTAAAAAAGGGGCACAAAGAGGAAAAGACAGTAGGTAAAATAGCTAGAGATGTGCAGGAGGGTGTAGGGAAGGTCCATAGCTGCCCATTTCTTCTACAACAACAGCTGTGCATATACACTGAATCTGGAGGTAGATTTGGGCACTCAAACCCCTGAGAGAGGGGTGAGGACAACAATAATATGTTGTGATGCCAATTAGACCAGATTACATGTCTCCAGTGGACATGTGCGCATAATGGACAGCTATGTATGGGGTGATTTTTTTTTGAGGGGGACAGATTGCCATTTTTTATTCAGGTGAGAGTGGGATGCTGGGGAGGGATAGTAGGTATATTTGGGGAGGTAAGTTGGGTAGGTTAACAGACAAGACAAACAAGACGCATACAGGGGTGGTATTTGACATGTGGGGGGGGTAAACACCTTGATGGGGAGGGGTGTTGGGAAATCGGAAGCCCATGAGCCCCCTTAGTGGAAACAGTGGGACTGAGGTCCCCAACCATGGGCAGTCACCACTGCACCTTCACCGCCCCGAAGGTGGCTGTGCTGGGGGTTGAGTCAGAGAGCCAGGCCAACCCTCTAGTCGCAACACACTGACCTCGATTTGGCATAGCAGATCTCCGACCTCCCTGCAGAGCTCACTATACACCACGACCCAGACCTGGCGATGGGTGACAGTTTCCTGTCCATGCCCGCTCTCAGGGGGGGAAAGCTCTATCCCCTGAGGTGGTTCCACCCAAAGGTGGTGCAGGACCAACAGACAAGGAATTCCCGGGTCGGGCCCCAGACGTGCTGGTGCCCAGTGCCATGGCCATCTGAGGTGGGACAGGTGGGGTCCACTGGGACCCACATTCCCATACGTGCTATGGTGTTTATGGTTTATCAACATATGTGGGTTAGTAATAGTCAACACATTCCAGGATTAGGTATAATGGAATGCATAGATATTCCCATTAACCCAGACTCCAGATATGGAACATTTGCATAGCAAACAGAACACATGCATATATGGGATCACAGTGGTAATAACAACAGCATGAAGGTACATTGATGGCACCAGGCCACCAATGTTGGAGTATTTCAACATAGCACATGCATAGAAACAGATTTACATAATTATCAAACAATAGGACATATGTCCCAACATTACAGTGGAGTCATCACGTACCAATTGCGGTGGGTATTTAGTGTATTGTTGGAAATATGGTGGGGGTGAGAAAGATGTCAATTAAAAACTAGTATATTCATGTAGCAAGCATTACTTTCCTACTTAGTGCTGTTATCTTTACCTTACAAGTATTACTACATTACCCTATTGCCTTAGTTTGGACAGTGATATGGCTGTCAACAATTATAAACATGGACTGGTTTTACCTGCAGTATACACCTCTTCCCTGGTATACCTGTGGAGGAATTGTTTGTTAACACTAACTGTTTCTACACATATTCCTAGATTTCAGGTTGATGTTATGCACATACCTGTCCATCTCTTTTTGCACAGACTCTGGCCATGTCTTGACCACATGCAGGTGAACAGGAACATATGTAGACTATTGCCCTCTTCAACATTTAGTTGCTTACAACACTCTTATACAGGATTTCCTAGACAGTTATATTATGTAGCACAGTGTGGGTGACAGTGATCAGTGATACCTTATTATTCAGAGCAACTGCAACACTCACAATCCCATACAATACCAGAGTAAACAGTACCAGTACAGGGTATCAATCCTTTATTTGTAGGCACAGTGTTCTTATCTGATGGACCTGTGGGAGCAGTGTTTGTTAGCACTACCTGACTGTTGCCACACAAAGTATCAGATGTCACATTAGTATTATGCACTTATATCTCACTCTGTTACTGTACACACTCTGGTCACAGCTTGACAACATGGGGGTGTAGATGGGACATACTTGGCCTAATACTATCATAACATTTTAGGGAGTTGCTAGAGTGACAGGTTTGTTTTTATAGATGTGTGACAATCAGTTGTATTTCCTGTCTGCTGCCTAAACATTTGGGATCACCCCACTGATTTCCAGGGGGACAGGGTGACAGGCAGCAGATATGGGCCAATATACTGGACATTCTGGACATATCTGTGCAGTTGGGGGTATGATTCTGTATGCAGCCTACTTCCACTCCCAGGATTCAGACCATGGCTGTGTCTGCTAACACTAAAACACTGTCCATCACAGTTGTGTGTGCTATATGGATATTGCTGTATATCTCTTATCTGATTTATGTGTATAATTCTCCTGTGGCAGCAGATATGGGCCAATATACTGGACATTCTGGACATATCTGTGCAGTTGGGGGTATGATTCTGTATGCAGCCTACTTCCACTCCCAGGATTCAGACCATGGCTGTGTCTGCTAACACTAAAACACTGTCCATCACAGTTGTGTGTGCTATATGGATATTGCTGTATATCTCTTATCTGATTTATGTGTATAATTCTCCTGTGGTGTTACATTCTTAAACAGGATTTCCTAGACAGTTATATTATGTAGCAGAGTGTGGGTGACAGTGATGAGTAATACCTTATTATTCAGAGCAGCTGCAACACTAACAATGCCATACAATACCAAAGTAAAAAGTGCCAGTACAGGATATCACACTTTTATTTCTGGGCAGTGTTCGTATCTGACGGACATGTGGGAGCAATGTTTGTCAGCACTACCTGACTGTTGCCACACAAAGTACCAGTTTTACATCACTATTATGCACTTACATCTCACTCTGTTACTGTACACACACAGCTTGATAACATGGGGGTGTAGATGGGGCATATTTGGCTTATTACTCGCATAACAGTTTGAAGAGTTGCTAAAGTGACAGGTTTGTTCTTATAGATGTGTGACAATCAGTTGTATTTCTTGTTTGCAGCCAAATCGTCTGGGATCATCCCACTGATTTCCCAGGGGGACACAGTAACAGGCACCAGACATGGGCCAATTTACTGGACATTCTGGACATATCTGTATAGTTGTGGGGTATGATTCTGTATGCAGACTACTATCACTCCCAGGATTTGAACCATGGCTGTGTGTGCTAAAAATACAACAGTTCACATCTCAGTTGTGTGTGCTATTTGGATTTTATTGTCCATCTTTTCACTGTTTTCTGTATGTGTCTCTCCCAGTTGTACTAGCTGACCTCTGGGGATTAAACCAGTCATATACAGACATTCCTACACATTTTTAATTTATGTTGCACAGTGTGGGTAACAGTGCTTAATGCAACAGTACTATTAAGTGATTGCAATTCTACATTACCATATGATGCCAGAGTAAACACATGCAGTACAGCAGTCAGACCTTCATTGTTAGGCTATTATGCTTTTATTTACATACAACCTATATGAGACTCTTCCTGCCATATTCTTTGGTGTCTGCAGTACTTGCCTTAAACAATACAGGTTTTATACTGGCAATTGACTTACTAATACAGTTAGATTTAGTTCCTATGACAGTACATCCAAGAGTATTACTAACCTGCCTCATGTCGCAAACTCTCCAAGTGACAGCCATGGGCCTCCTGGTTCACAGCCCACTCACTTGCCACTGTGAAGGACAGAAGAGGAATATTTAGCCATACCTATCCATAATATACATGACCTGGCAATTATTAAACAGGTAGTGGAGTGATACTTACACACTACTGGGACCTGCCCTGTCCTCCTAGCCTTTTGGATCCACTGAGCCAAGATATCCTCCTTTCACCGCTTCAGGTCAGCATAGTGATGCCTGACCTGCTCACCAGTTCAGGGTATGCCAGCAGCACTGGTGAGGTCATGGGTGAGATGGTCCCAGGCTTCCGCTTTATATCGGGAACCCTGGTACTGGCCCTGCAACAGTCTCTGATCATGGTCTTTGACAAGGAGTCCTGCCATGGCACTGAACTCCTGGATGCCCCAGCGTTGTGCCCAAAAGCACACTCCCTCTCCCATTCCAGACATGGTGCCTGCAAGGGAAAGCTGCAACCAGTTATGAGATGTATTCCCACCTGTTGGGTTTAAATAGGGCCGATTTCCCACACTTTGCTGTGATTGGACAGTTATGAAAAGGCTAAGCTATGGGCAAACCTGCTTACCTAAGGTTGGCATTGTTTAAAGCAGTATACCACTGAACAAATTGAGTTAGCTGGCCCACACATTGCTTACACCTACTAAGCTGGCCTGTGCAATGCTTAGCATTGCTTAATATTTACTTTGCATTATATTTGCTCTTTGGCATTGATTTATTATTCATTACATGTTTTATATATATATATATATATATATATATATATATATATATATATATATATATAAATATCTGGTATCCATGATTCATGTGTACATATACTGTATGTGGTCCTTTTGTTTAATAGGGGACTTTCACTCCATTACAATTACACCTCACATCTGGGCTTACTTCAATACTCCAGTTCATATATTTATGTTATGTAGTAGGTTATAGAACATATGACTGCATACAGATTCCTTTCACATATTCAGTTTGATTTTCCTATAGTGAGGATTTGTTTAGTGATACCTCAGTCTTATGTATTGCTGTGATGGCTTAGTGGTTAACTACTGTGACTGTAGTGTATAGGATCCTGGGTTCAAGACCTGCAAACGCTGTTTATTTTGTAGCTGAGCAGAACAGCCGCTGTTGAATACTGAGTGATTAAAGCACTTTTAAGCCCTTGTAAGAGGGTTTGCGCAGGTTTGCATGAGGGTAAGCAAGGCTAACTTCTGGTTAAATATGCTTACAGAGCATTAGCTTCAATATTGCTTAACTTGTGTATGCATTGCTTACCCACATGCAAACAGGCTTAAACCCGCTTACTATGCTTACATATGCTTACTCCCACTTACCACTGCTTAATAGTACTTACACTTGCTTACTAGTGCTTACTGCCGCTTACCACTACAGTAATTTAGACAGTAATGTCTAATGGTTCTTGGGAAGGCCGGGGATTTGGAAGCTGTATGGATTTATCATTCATTACACATTTTACCTTCCATTTGTACCCTGATTCTTGTGTACATATACTGCATGGGGCACATGTATTATCTGTGGACTTTGCAACGTTATGACACTGACAGCGTACATCTGCATTTAATGCAGTACTCCAGTTCATAAATATTTATTTAGTAGGTTATGCAACTAAAAATATTGGTCATAAAGTGATTTGACATGGAAACTGGGAATGACTGCTCGTAAGGCGAATGCTCTGCCCACTACACTATTGCTGTACTGCTTCATTTGCATATATCTTGCTTTTTACCCTCTTCTGTCATTTAAGCTGCATTAACCATAGCTAAGAGATGGGCAAACCTGTGCACCTATGGTTAAATTTAATCTGTTTCATAAAAAAAAAATCTTTATATTTGTTGTTTTAACTATTGCTCTTGTACATGTGGGGGGATGTTGCTGGGGGTATGCGTACATCTATGAGTGGTCTCGCTCATTCTTTTCTGACTTGTCTGCTGTTCTTCATTGCAGGGGCATGTATATTCTGAGAGCTCTGCTCTCAGACATGCCCCCTGCACTCTTATATGCTCCATGTAAGATTAGGAGCTCAGGCAGCATGCGTTCATTAATATGCATGGCATGCTGGTGTCCTGCTCCAAAACGGCCGCTTTGGTGCAGGACTAAGCTAGTCCTGCATGGAAGGGTAGTGAATCCAGGGGAGTGTCTCATATTACTTGTTGACACTAGTTTATCCAACATAAGGATGTGCAGAAACAGAGACTATACAATTAACTCCTTCCATTCTACCACTTGTAATATGCTGTCCAATTTATTCTTAAAACTATAGAAGATCACAGTTAATGAGCAATATGGGTTTACAAAATTATACTTATACACTAAGAAACAATTTCAGAAACTAGTTTAAGTTTTGCTTAATACTCATACTGTAAGCTGTTAAATGGATTTAATACAGTGTGTATTGTTAAATGGATTTGGTTGATTTTTACACAAAATGGTAACATGTGTTTATTGCCACTGTTTTCTTATTTATGGGCCACATTCTGACATCAATTGCTATCAAGTTGAACCTACAGCAATGTTATGAAAAGCTACTGCCATCTACAGAGTTTACTAGTGAACTAGGGAATAGGAGATGATTATCAGATGTTTCTTCCATATCGTTCATACACACACACACACACACACACACACACACACACACACACACACACACACACACACACACACACACACACACACGCGCGCACAATGCACAAACATCTATGAAAAATTTCAAACCACCAGTATAAATATTGTATAGCTTTTGGATGTGGGTGGTAACAGAGTACCTGGAGAAAAAACACAGAACACAGGGGAGACATGCAGACTCCACATAGAAGGTACCCCAGGGAGGAACCAAAATGGAGAACCTCTTGCTGAGAGAATTCAATACTGCTCACTATGCTGTTGTGGGACTGTGTAAGTTATGCATATTGCTGTATGGGTAGCATTTGCTCTTTTACAGGTTTATAGGTTCATAGGTAAGTACTAGGCTAGCTGTTCTTGCAGGCCATTTTAAGCCTAGCCAGTTTCCTTTTTTGTACTCAAAATATTCTATCCCATTCAGTTATAGACTGGCCTTAACCATCCCATGGCTGAAAATTATATATCATCCCTAATGAGAATAACTAGAAACATCCCATAGATAATTTGATGGGACCCATACATGGGATAAAGCATTTAGGAGATATCTTTGTCCATTTGTAGTATAAGGGGAAGTCCTGTGGTAATTTTTTTGTTTCCTATCCATAGATCTAAGTTGTACTTGAAAATAGACAGAGATGAACTTTGTTTTATGTGGATGTGGAGTCAGTTCCCTAACAGCAGTATCCTCTGTGAAATATAACTGTCCCTCCACACTATTCTGTTGATGTTGCAGGAGAGGTTTAGATCCCTAGACCAAGTATTTCTGATGCCATTTGACTTGCTGATGTGCAATAAATCAGTATTGGGTCAGAGGATGCCTTGTATGCTAGACACAGTCACCTCTTTGCAGTTTGTTGGATGCCAAGTTGAGTGACTGGGCATTGAGTTGGTCCATGTATGGCATGTTGCTTAGGTCTTGTATCCTTTTAGTAAGGTATCTCTGTGGGTATTCCAGTTGTTGCATGTATTTGGACAGAATCATGGCAAAGGGGATTATATTCAATGACTGGCCTAATGATGGCTGAGTAAAGGGGGACAAAGACATCCCTAGATCTAGACACAATCCTTTTTTTTATAAAATGTGCAATATAGAAGAACTTTCTTAAAACAATGGACAGATGTTGGTCATGTTGATCTTTTGCAACTACAAGTAATGATTTGCATATGGATTTCTAAAATACATCCAAAAATGTTTCCAAAATAGAGCTTTAATAAGGCTATATCATTTTCACTTGATGGACAACATAAGAAAATCAAATGGTAATGAAAGGCTAACGTGATTAATTTTAAGATGTTGGGGCATGAATGAGGCAGTCATCTAAGACATCTTATACTATTTAAATCTTACTACTGCTCTGTCTCTACTACGGTCTGATCAGATGGGGTCACTGTTTTTAATTAAGTATATAAATAGCATTTATAGGATTAAGAGATAGGAGGCAGTATTGTACTTATATGTGTGGGAGTGGGAACTGTGACATGAACAAAATAACTAACCTAAGTCTTTAGCATTCTGTGTGAGATGGCAAGAAGGCTAATACATTATTTATATTATGGATTTCAAAGCAAAAAGCAACTAATATTTTAATAATTAGGATATATAGATGATGTTTGTAGAAAACTAAATCCATTTTGCAGGACAGATTACATTTCCTAAGTGCAGAGGATTTGGCAAGATAAACCTGAATAAAGGGCTTTATGGTGGGGGCATATTACAGGGCCAACTTAGCATAAGGATCTGGAATTCATGTATTTCACTTTATAGTACTCCAGAGAGTATGATGAGAATGTCTGAGACAAGGGTTGAGTGGGAGGTAGGGCTGTTTTTGTATTATGGGTGAATTTTGTTTTTATAATTGCAAAAAGTTATTTTATTCATCATATGCTGATAATTACAGCTTGCAGTTCAATATGTGATAATAATTAATATCCAAGGTAATCAACCCTTGATATCTGTCTATGATGGTTACTTGCAGTGGACAGCTGCCATCATCTAATTAATGGAACACTGCAAATTAATGGACAGAGGTATGCAGACACCTTTTGCCTATGTGTAAATCAGAATATATTATACTCATAGTTTTAATTTGTGGAGTCTGCATGTTCTCCCCGCGGTCGAGTGGCATTCAAAAGACATGCGTGAAAGGGCGTGTCTTCGTTGAATGTTGGGTTTCGGGATGGTACCTCAACACCATAAAAATCGACTGCCAATAATTAGCGGACCGGAGTTCCGCTGTGGCGACCCCTAACCAGGAAAAGTCGAAAGAAAACATTTGAAGTATTCACATTGTATTATACATATAACCTAGAAGTAGAAATATTCAGACATAATAGAGGTAGTAATGCATACATGGAAAATGACTGCATGATTCAGTAACATTCAGGTACTAAAATAATACATTGGTATTGTGCACAAGGTCTCCTCTCAATTCTCCTGTTCAGATTGCTTTATGAGAAACAGAGAAAACATGACCTGCATATTTTAATTAACTACATTTCTATAAGCATTAAGTATTAAGTTATGGATGTTGTTGCAACATCCAAATACAAGGTCTGCTGTGAAATGCAAAACAGAAATCAGAGGCAAAGTCACTCCATACAGAGTGATCATGCTGAGTAGTGAAAAGCAATACCTATACGATATCTATATCTTGGAAGAAGTTAACCAAGCACATTTGTTACTTATATACACATTAGCAGACACAAAAGAGTGAAGGTAGACAAAGAATGGAATGAGCTTCTTGGAGTAAGAGGGAATCTCTTTTGCTGAGTGTCTGTCCTTCCGCTACACTACATGATATTGGCAACAGATGTTTTTAAAGTCACCACTATGAGGCTGAGACTGTGCATTGTGTCCAGGAGAGATTATCAGTTGTAGTCAGTGTAGCATGTAATGCATGACCTTTGATAAAGGGGAAATAGTGATAGAAGTGTTCCTCAGAAAAGGACATCTAATGTAGAAGGGTCCAGATTTCACATTGAGACAGGTGGCATACAACTGAAAGTAGCCTGTTTAATGATTGCTAATGATCGGTAATAATTGGTTACAGCTCTCGTGCAGAGATACTACTGATACAAAAGTAATTCTGGAAAACCTGAGAGATGATCATACGGAACATTGTAAAAAATAAAAGAGATCTTCCTGGTAGAGAGTGCCCACCCAGAACTCTGGACAACAGGACTGGTCAGACAGACCTATTTTGAGGGAAGACAACTGTTTAGGTTTATATCAAATGTGGTATTCATCACTAGTGGGAGGTCATTAGAAATAGGGCATAAATACTGAAGTAACAGTGAGTAATAAACACTACAGTAGTGTATATGAAGATACTAAAAGGAAGACCCACCATTAACTTTATTGTGATACTCACTTCTGTTTTGTATATGTGTAATTGTGTTGCAGCTCTGTTTATTTGCCTTTCACGGTGTTTGTAAGGTACACTACTGACAAGTCCCATATTTTCCCTTATTTAGAATGGGCAGAACACACTAACTGCATAACCTCATCAGTTTAATTCCCAATATACCACAAAACATTACACCAAAAAGCATGGAGGTGGGCTCCAAAATAAACTTTATTTTGAAGTCCACCCCATGCTTTTTGGTGTATTTTTTGTTATTTAGTTTTTATTACACCATTGCCTGGCTATGCTGTTTTTTTGGTTTTCATTGCCAATATGTTTTTATGCTGTGAACCTTTCCATCAGTGTTCTGTTCTATTAAGACACTTTAAATTACTTGACTTGGACATTTTAATGCAAAAGTTATAGCTCTCTTGAGTAAGGATAAAAGCAGATCCATCAAAATTATAGTATCAGCTGAGCAAAAGTAATGCAATCCAAACTTTTGCTAAAAATCAAAGTGTAATATAACAAGATTTTTGCCTCTCATACCTCTACTTAAACTAATCCTTTTAGGGATTCTCACCAAATCTAAAAATAGACCCAGAACCTACTTGCTGCTTCCACAAAAGTCAAGAATTAGAATAAAATGAACTGTCCTCCACCATCATCTACTGTTACTTGTGTTCACACATATCAGCATGTACTCTGCATGGCAATGCTGATCACAATTAATTGCAGCTAATCTGATAAAAACTGCTAGTAAGTCCATCCATTTGTTTCCTGGCAGCTGAATATCTCCGTCTGTCACTCTGGATGTAATGACATTACTTTAGAAAAGCAGTCTGAGATCTTGGTCACACATCTTCTCAGAGCTGAACTATCCTTTTAAGAATGTTCTGTACAAAGCCATGGACAGTTTCTGTCTTGTTCCTCAGGATCTGCTACATAACTTGAATGTTCTAAGGTTGCAGAGAGAGAGATAGATGGAAAAAATGAATCTCGGAGGAGATGTTCACCAGAAGAGCAAACATGGCGAAACAAAGCCTTACATGATGATTATGTACTGCTACTAAACAGACATACATTATTTTGTTTCAGTCAGTTAATGATAGGTTAATAAGTGAAATATGATATGGCTCTGTGAATGCTCACAGAGCCCTTTAATGAAGGATACTATGGGTGTTACTTAAGTTGGTCATAACTAGAATACAAGAAATTATAATTTATGAAGACTGATGCATACAATGGAACATGTAAGAGAAATGTCATCACTGTGAAGTTGTGAAGCTAGCTAGACTATGGAAACATTTTTCATACATATATATATATATATATATATATATATATATGGAGTTGTAATAGTTTGACTCAATTAAAAGTCCCCTTGACTCTTTATTTGGGGATAAAGTCTTTATGATAGGGCTGCAGTGTACCATGGTTCACAACTACCATTTTTAGGTCCTAAATCCTTTAAAGGACATTGAACACCTCTTTCTTTTACTCTGTTTGATTTATGACAGAAAACATCAAATCTGTGTTGGTCTGATGAGATAGGAAGAAAGAATCCATGGATCATCCTTACCATCATCCCATTTTTCATTAAGATATGGAGTGTCAAATAGCTAGCTGGCAGTGTTCCAATTCACTGAATATATTCAGTAATCTCATGAAATGTGCTGAAAGTTTTACAATGCTAGCTAATGCACCATATTCTGATGTCAGTGAAAACTTGTTACTTACAGGAAACTACAGATTACATTTTAAATCTAGATGAATTATGGAAGAAGAGATGGAAACAGTGCATTTTATGCTAGAAAACATTTAAGTACTGTGTTTATTCGTCTAGGGAATATTCCTCAAAGTCTGTATACTGTATTTCAGAATATCTCTTATAAACGCACGCAACTAATTACTTTATCCCTGTCTTTGAACTTATGAATGCAATAGAAGCTGATTTGCACCATGACTAATTAGGTTGGTTTACTATTTTATCATTGAAAATGTAATATACATGTTTATTCCTGTGTAACAGGAATGAGGTATTCTGTAACCCAATGAAAAATAGTTTTTGATCAGGAAACCATTTCTGCCGCACTAATTTCAGCCCTTATAAATCAGTGAAAAAATCCCATAAATGACTGTTTTTTCCTAATGTGGACAAAACAAACACCTTAGTAAATTTCTAGTGTTAAGGAGTTACTCTTGAGGGCAATAAAATAAATAACCTCACCTTGAGCTCCCCAACATGCTGTTTGGTACGACCTCTTAAATGCAGTGTGACACCTCCCCATATATCATCTGCTTCTACTTCTAGACAAAAGAAACACTGCAGACTTGGCACATAGCACAAAACCTTGCTATCTGACTGGTAGATGTCCCCATGGTACAGGATTTTAATCTTTCCACCTTCATCTGCCTAGTATGTGACTCTGAGCAAGTCACTTAACCAAACAGTGCTGTTGGGCCATCCTGAAAAGGAAGAATTGTGCCCAGCAAGCTTATTTGGTCCATATAGATGCTCCTCATCAATATCTGCTATGTGTACTCTTCAGTTTTTGAATCTCTGAATTGAAATTTGGAAATTCAGGAACAGGATTTCTAATCCAGCTGGTAGATGTTACCATGAACTTACCTTGCCCTCATCAGCATCTGCTGTAGTTGCTTGGTCTTCAGCTTTTTGATATACAAACATTTGGACACTTAGAATTAGAACTTTTGATCCCGTAAAATATCACATATATCACATATAACTTATCAGATGAAAGTCTTTATATTATATATTATTGACTTTGATAGCTTTTGCTCCATGCATAAGTGAATAGTTTGTTCCTTCCTGAGATTTTCAGGGAATATTCATAATGTATATCAACCCCACCTATACACACTTGGAGCAGACCCTCATATCAATCCAGACAGCCTTTGGCTCTCACCGCATACAGTCAGTACACAAAAGTTCTCTCCTGCAGTTGTTTCAATGTCCTATGCAACATCTGCATACAGTGCTGTTAAATTAGAAGGGAAATAAATGCATTTAAGTTATTAATTACTAGCACCAACATATATGTGAAATTCCATTGCATAACCATCAATTAATTGAATGCTTAACAGATGCCCAGTAGATAAAGTGCCAAAGAATATGCAGGAAAAAAAAAATAGTCAAAATCTAGCTGTTTCTTGCTTTGCTCTCTAAGGTTTCCAATCCCCCAAACTACATTGTGAACTTCCATTCATCCTGTATAGAACATTTTAAAAGACCACTGGTTGGTTGAATCCATCCCAGATTTCATGGGAAAACTTCAAAAGTGTAGCGATAAAACATATTCTAGCACATAAATTATTAATCAAAGATCATAAGAAAAATATAAATAATCCGAAAATTTGGGAACAAATCTTTAATATTGTGTTGGCTTAATGTTCCGAATCCAGTTATCCCTTGGAAGTACATACTTAAGTTGGAAGTCCGTATTAATAAGCCTGTATATTGATACCAGATCTTTTAATACTCTTTTCCAGAATTTTATTTCAATGTATAATGATCTCATTTAACTGTTGGAAGCATTCATGTATATAATGTATTTATATTGTAGCATTGTTGTTAAAAGTTTCTTTTAGATACTGTTTTCCTTTTCGTTTTTTTTTTTTGCTTTGTGTATTATTGTATTAACAATTGGAAAATGATAAAGATTTATTATTGAAAAAAAAAAAAAAAAAAACACCACTGGCAATAGCCCTTTGATACTTCTTCAGAAACGTGTAACACCTGCTCATGGAACAGTGATATTACAGGACTTAAAATGAATGCACACTAGCACATAAAACTCAGTAACTCCGTTAAAATATTTGTAGGTTGTAATTGTTACATAGACACTTTAAGAGTAAATTTACTCCTTGTATGTATCATTTCTATTTGAATTGCAACATGTGGCAACACAAAAGTGTATATCTGAAGGAGAGCTAATAAACATCCCATATTCAGAAAGACACTTCTCTGTAATAAACTATATTTATCTAAATAACTGGTGTCTATTTAAGAATTAAAACAAAGCAAAAAACATCTGGTAACACAGTAAATCCGTCAGGTTTGAAAAACAAGTTTAATTGAGTAAAAACACAAATCACCGGAATACAGGAGCAGTTAGAAGAAATCTGTTTAATATATACACTATGCAAGTTTAAAACTTTCACCACTTCGAGGCTTTTTCAGGCAGAATAAAACAACAATAAAAGCCATTGTTTAAATAGTAAGAGATCATATGCTTAAAAGCTTGTAAAAACAATTAGCTAATTAAATCGGTCAGACATGTTTATGTAACTCTTTTAACAGGGGCTTTAAAGACACACTACCATTGAGTCCTGGTGGTATGTGCGCTCTCAAGCATAGAATGCAATAGTATACATCATATGCAGTACACTGGATAATATCCCCCCCTGCCCCTGTAAAGGTTCATTTAAAACATTTAATATTAAAAATTTAAAATCATGTTCCAGACCTGTATCTAGCTTGTGCTTATAAAGTGCGTTAGTAGCAACTCTTCTTATCTCAGATAAATGGTTGCTAATATATTCTTTGAACTTCTTGTTAGCTTTACCAGTGTAGTATGATAAACATTTGTTACACAAAGCTAGATAAACCAAACTCTTTGTTTCACAGTTGCCATATATATATTTATCTTGATTTCCGATCCAGTAATTGGACAAATAAAAAAATCTCTTTTATACGTGTATCTGCAATAAATACATCTACCACGTTTAAAAGTGCCCCTTTTTATTGTTTCTAAAGAGGCTTTCATTTGTTGCTGTACTTTATAGCACAGTAGGTGCCCTAAATTTCTGCTATGTCTGTAACCAAAATTGGGTTGTGCAGGTAGATTAGAACTAAATTCAGGAACATACCTCAAAATATGCCAATACTTAGATATAATCTGTTTGACATTAATTGTGTTCCTGTTATAAGTCAAGAAATACCTTCTCTTTGTCTTATAGTTACGAGATGAAAAGATGGGTTGGGCCTCCATTTGTTGTTATTGCTTAATTTTCTCACAGATAGTATTTACAGCATCAGCTCTACAACCTCTTGTTAATAAAATTAGAGGGTAGCTTATGTAATCAATAAAATCAGGGGGGAGCTTATGTAACTGGGAGTTCATATTGCTGTCAACAGTATTCAGCATAGCTACTCTGAGCATTTGGCCTTTTATAATATTGTTAAACATAAAATTCCAATGCATGCTATTCCTATGTACGTATACATTCTATTTAACAGACTTTTGTTATACTATAGAATGGTTTCTAGCCTATTTTCACTGCTTTTAAAAATTGTAACATCTAAAAAGCCTATTTTATCAGAAGATACACTTTTTTAAAATTTTAAGAAAGAAACTGTATTTGATAAATAATCATAAAACTCATTAAAAGTTTCTACATCACCACACCAAATAAAAAGCAGATCATCAACAAAACAGTGGTAAAAAGCTATTTGCTTACACCAGTGTGAAGCTTCCAATCCAAGAATAAATTCTCGCTCCCAAATATACATAACTGTGTTGGCTTAACTGTTGGCAACAGGGGTGCCCATTGTCACCCCTCATCTTTTATTTATACAACTGTTCCTGAAATAAGAAGACATTATTTTGTAAGCACAAGCAAAGAGTATTAATAAACATTTGTGTATAATCTGTAAAATCAAGTAAAACTTCTTTGACTGATTGGACTCCAAAATCATTTGGTATTACAATAAAAAGAGAATCTACATTCAATGTGACAAAGGTATAAAGTTTAACCCTTTGTTAAAAACTGACAGTTCATCTAATAACAAGACATGTGAGGATAGATTAAATATAATTTTCTTTAAGTCTTTGTTTGGCTCTGTGTGATAGGGCACTATAGTATATTTCTTTGTTGTTGCTTTTGTTCTAAATGTACCTGTTTCTTGCTCTGTGGTCACTGTTAGTACATGGGAAGTGGTTCTTCCAGTAAAAAAGAAGAGGAAAAATCTATTGGATCTAATGCTTGCACTACTTGAGCATCAACAGTTGTGCCACGATGATTTTGATCTAAAGTGGTGACAGGCAGCTCCTTGGGACCATTTAATGGTGTTTGAATTCTTTCTATTCTTTGTGGCAATGGTGTAGATACATTTCCATCAGACTTAGTCTGAGGTGTGTCAGTTCTATTCTTGGTTTTTGCTGGAAGCAGGTTTATTGCATTACTATGGTGCGATTGGCTCATAGCTGCAGGAAGTGAAGTAGTATTATGCTCAGTCTTACGTGATCCCTCGTTGGTCCATACAAACAAATTGCCTTTCTTAAAGTCATCCAAGTATCTTTTCACGTTTTTTTTCTTTTTGTCTCGATAAGCCTTTTTTCAGAGGCAGCAATACGGTCTTGCACTTAGGTTCATAGGTTCATAGGTGTGTACTAGGCTAACAGCCCTGGAGCCTATATAAGCCTAGCCCAAAAAGATTCCCTGGCATCATGCTGCCCAAAGTTAGTTCCCAGTGCCCCTGTCAAGGAAGGCCACTGAAGTGATTTCCAGGGTGAACTTTCTATTGCCCATCCACTCATCAAGATTTCTCTTAAAGAGGGCCAGTGAAGTGCTCTGCTTGATGTGAATGGGAAGTTTGTTCCAGAGTATGAGTAGTCTCTGGGTTAGGAGCCTGTCCCTCCAGCATGTTTTGTTTATTATGGTAATGAGGTTTAGGTCCCTGGAGCATTTGGCATGGAGGGATTGGGATTTCTTTAGGTGTAGCATATCTAGCAGCTCTGGGTCAGACATGACTTTGTAGGTCAAGCAGAGATCACCTCTAAGTAAGCGATAAGAGAGAGAGTATAGCTAGAAATTTTGAGTCTGTCCATATAGGGCATGTGTCTAAGGCCTAAGATCCTCTTAGTTAGGTATTTTTGTGGCCTTTCCAGTTGTTGTAGGTGTCTAGTGAGGTACATACCAAATGTGGCATTGTATTCTATAATAGGTCTAATGAGGGATGAGAAGAGAGGGATTATGACCTCTTTCTTCCTGGATGAGAAACCTTTTGTAATGAGGTGTGCCACATAGAAGGACTTTCTGACTACAATGGCAATGTGGTTATCAAAGGAGAGTTTGCTGTCAACTTGTGTCCCCAGGTCTCTTATCACATCTTCAGTGTTTAGTGGACTACCACCTATGTGGTAGTTTATGGGGCACCAAATCTTTCCCAAAGGGAATGATAATGCACTTTTTGGCATTGAGCTTAATGACATGGTTCTGGCACCAGTCATTGGTGTCAGTGAGGCTTTTTTGTAGAATGTCTACATCAGTTGGAGAATCAGTAATGGCTCCAAGTTTGCAGTCATCTTTAAACTTGGTCAGCCAGAGTCCCTTTGAATTGGCTTGAACTTCAAAGAAGTAGATGCCAAACAGGAGAGGACCTAGGACCGATCCCTGTGGGACACCACTTATAACTGATTAGTACTCAGATTTGGAGTCCGCTGCTTTCACAGGGTGGGTTCTATCAGTGAGCCAGTTGGCAACCCATCTTATGACTTCTTTCAAGAGGTCTGAGTGGTCATTCATTTCAACACTAGAGATTAACTCTTCATATAATGTTTTGATATCTGTCAGTAAATTATCTTCAACAGGTTGGAAAAAGGCATTAATAAGTTCCATGTAATGGAACGAGCAACTTGAATTTATTAGTTGCCACCTCCTAAGCAAATCAGGGTATTTTTCATCATATGTGGGCATCTTTAAGATCCTCAGCCCATGCAGTACAATCTTTTCCTGCAAATAAGCACAGAAACTCAACTTTTGCCATTGTAAATGTTTGAAATGATAAACAAGATCTTCAAATTTTTACAGTTTGTTCTTTAACACCTCAAAGGTGTTATTGTCAATCATTGTTTGAAATTCAGTATTTGAAAATCCAAAATGCCTTGTTCAAGTAACGGATTACTTACAATGTACATCAAATCACTCAAAATAAATGGACATCCTGAGGGTACTGAGCTGGTACATGGTACTGATAACTGAACATTAAAGAGATCTAGTTTATTTGTTCCATACAGTCATAATATTTTGCAAGTCTTTGAATGTGCAGTTGAATGTAAAATATATATTTACCAGAAACATTATGTTAATAGATTTTATAATCTCACTAAATGAGAACAGAAGGCTATCAAATCTGTTATAATAACTCTAACATAGTAATTAAATATGCTGACAAAGGGGATGGAGGTGATAGTCTTGGACATTCCATTTTTTCTGAAAGCTATGGGACTTTTTCTGAATGATGCAGATTATAAAAAAATGAACTCAGAGCTATTAATTGTAATGTATTGCAGTGCTTACAGAATATGCATTTTGAATCTAAAATAGATATAACCTTACTTATCTACTTAAATAACAAAGCAACTGTTACACCATTTTTTATTGTCTGCCTAGAATACATAAGTCTTTACATAATCCAACTTTTAGACCCATATCTCAGCCAGAGGCTGGGTCACAGAACCTGTTTCCTAGTTTCTTGAATCACAGACAAGGGTGGGTTTTGACAGGACTAATACTGCTATCAGATACACTAGTGATTTTCCCCAGAAAATGTATAAGTGGTCACAGGTGAATAGTTGAATGGTTGTATTTTTGTCACTTTAGACATAGATTCTCTTTTTATTGTAAACCAAGTGATTTTGGAGTTCAATCAGTCAAATATTTTTTACTTGATTTTACAGATTATACACAAATGTTTATTGATATTCTTTGCCAGCTACTAATGTTTGTGCTTACAAATAATGTCTTCTTATTTCTGTAACAGTTGTATAAACAAAGATGAGGGGTGGCAATGGGCATCCCTGTTGCGAACAGTTACGCCAACATAGTTATGTATATTTGGGAGTGAGAATTTATTCTTGGATCGGAAGCTTCACATTGGTGTAATCAAATGGCTTTCTTTCACCGTTTTGTTGACAATCTGTTTTTTATTTGGTGTGGTGCTGTAGAAACTTTTAATGAGTTTTATGATAATTTATCAAACACGGGTTCTTTCCTAAAATTTAAAAAAGTGTATCTTCTGACAAAATAGACTTTTTAGATGTTACAATTTTTGAAAACAGTGAAAATAGGCTAGAAACCACTCTATATCAAAAGCCTGTTAAACAAAATCTATACTTATATTGCATCCGAATTTTAGGTTTAACAATATTGTAAAAGGCCAAATAGGTTCATAGGTTCAAAGAATGATACTAGGCTATTGGCCCAGATGCCCTTATGAGCCTTGTCAAGAATTTCACCCATGTTTCCACAAAGTCAGCAACTGTTTTCCCTGTCCAGCAAGGACACAGGTGGGATCCTAAGGGTATATTTTCTGTTTCCTATCCAGTCATGCAGGTTCTTCTTAAAGAGGGCAAGCGAGGTACTCTGCTTGACATGGAGAGGAAGTGTATTCCACAGATGGGGGAGTCATTGGGACACAAATCTATCCCACCAACAAGTTCTATTAATGGCACAGACCTCATGTGTGGGCTGCACGAGTGGAGTTTTACTTATGGATATGCAGCAACTCCATCAAGGCTGAGTCTGAGAAGGCTTTGTATGCCAGACACAGGTCATCTCTGAGCAGTCTGTATGAGGCTGAGTAGAGGGACAAGGCTTTTAGCCTATCTGTATAGGATAGGTGTTAGAGACCCTGAATTTTTTTGGTCAGGAACCTCTGTGGTTTATCCAACTGTTGAATGTGCTTGGCAAGGTACATGCCAAAGGGGGCATTGCAGGGGCAGCTCATGTTATAGGACTGCAGGACTGCAGCCCCCCAGCTGTAAAAAGAAGAAAAAAACAAAAACAAAAAGAAATCACAAGTCCTGGAACTCAACAGAACTCTAGACTGCTGTGTCAGCAGTCCGGATAGGGGGGAAGGCATCTCTGCCCTGCAGATGCCCAGAAGTCTATGCAGTGACAACCACATAGAATGGAAGAACACTGGACTGCATTGTCTGCAGGCTGGAGCCTACTCTCATGGGGAAACCAGCCTGGAGGACAGTTGCGCCTATAGGAAACCAGCTGTTAGCTTGCATGGGACTTGGGAAATGGACTCAGCGGGGAACTGATACTGGATACGAACATGAACACTCAACTGAAGTCAGTGTGTGTGTAATGCCCCAGGTGCTATATACTGGTAGCTAGAGAGAACTCAGGATACATGGTGGTGGGCTTGAACTCTGTACATTGGATAGAGGTGGCAAGAGCCTGAATTCCCTACCCACCACCATTTGTAAAACATTTGCAGATTTTGCCTCATATTTGTTCTGTTCTGTTCCTCATACAATCTGTGGTTTCTGTATGTTTTTTCCTTACATAGTCAGTAGTGCAGTGGTGCAGTGGTAGCATTGTTGCCTGACAGCTACAGATTCTCTGGTTTGATTCTTGGCTGGGATGTCTTCTGTGTGGAGTCTACATGTTCTCCCTGTGTTTGTGCGGGTTTGCTCTGGTGATCTGCCATCTTACAAAAACATGTGTCTGGAGTGCTTCTCCCTGGGCCTCTGCTAAAAATTGTCTTTTGTTCCAAGTTAGACTTTTCTGGTTAACAAATGTTAAATAAATACAAATAAAATCTGTGGTTTCTGTATTTTTGTCCTTACACAGTCATTAATGCAGTGGTGCAGTGGTAGCATTGTTGCCTGACAACTACAAGTTCGTTGGTTTGATTCTTGGCTGGGCTGGAGTCTGCATGTTCTCTGTGTTTGTGTGGATTTCATCTGGGTGCTCTGATGTCCTCCCATCTTACAAAGACATGTGTCTGGAGTGTTTCTCCCTGGGCCTCTGCTGAAAATTGGCTTTTGTTCCAAGTCAGACTTTGCTGGTTAACAAATGTTAAATAAATAAAAATGACAGGCATTTGAATTTCAGACTTCATATTCTTCAGAAAGTACATGGTAACACAAAACCATTTATTCTGGCAATTTTCTAAGTTTATAAGATAGATATTTGAAATTTGTCCCTATTTTTGGGACTGTATTCCCCCATTATTGGCTTTATCTGTGTGTTTTTTGCTAAGAGGTTGATAGCTATGGTGAGAACTGAATTCACTGAATATGTTTGGGGGCTGTATTCCCCCATTATTGGCTTTGTTCAGGTGTTTTGTACTAAGAGGTTGACAGCTATGGTGAGAACTGAATTCACTAAATGGTATCCATTTAAGTTTCAGTCTTCCTCTTTTTCACAAAACAGCAGATATGGCATGGTGGTATGGTACTCTGACTGTTTTGCACAGGGTCCTGGATTCAAGACTTGGCAGTGAAATGTACTGTGGTAATATAGCATTTTATTTCAGCAACTTTCCAACATTATACAAGCAATGTTTAAAACATGTCCCTGGTTTTGGGACTCCCCCCCCCAATACATTTCGGCTTTTTCCAGATTTCTTGTGCTGCAAAGTTCGGAGATACAGCTGAGTGTCAGGTAGATTTTACAAGGAGCTGAGAGCTGCAGGGGAACAAAAGTTTAGTGCTGCTTATGCTGAGTCTGCTTGCATTGTTAATAGCACAACAGGTAGTGAACTTGCTTTTGATGCAGAAGGTTATGGGTTCTACTCCCACAGTAGGCAGATGCATTGCTGATACTGTATTGTGATGTAAAGGGGGTGGATGCTGCAGTCCTTTTTGGTGAAGATACCTAGTAACTATGAACCTGTTATCAGTTTGCCATCCATTCCCTACTGCAATATTACTAGCAATGTATTCCTCAAGGGCAACAGGCACTTTATTTGTAGATGAAACAATGAAATATAAAGTTGTTTGCTAGCAGCAACCTCTCCATTAGTTACAGATCCAATTAATGTGGAATTATTTTAATGACTTTTACTTCTTCAGAGATTGTCCATATTTACTGATACTGGTGGACTGTAGAAGTTTGAGTAGACTTTTATGATGGAAATGTTCTGAATTGGGCAGTTTTGTCATTATTGGTGCATGCATTTTGTTTCATTGTTTACTGGAAAATGTTCAAAACAATAAATTTAAAATGCCCTCTAACAACTGTACTGTATTATACAAGGAATATAATTTAATACAATCAGGAAGGTGTATCAAAGAGCACGGGTATGTTTCATGTGCAAGGGTATATGATTTGAAAACAGCCCAAAGTTAATCTTTATCTGCCTCTGGCAAAATGTATTTGCTTTGAATATGGGTTTCAATGCTGTTTCAATGAATGTGAGTTTCAAGGGCAGAGAAGTTTTAATGCTAAGTCTATTTTCATTGTGAGACTGCATTGCTTTGTTTAGCATATATCTATTAGTGTTTGTGCTGTAAAATGCAAAATAAAACTTTCAAATGAAATCCAAATAATCACAGAAGTAAAGCAGTATGCACATTACAGTGTTTATAGCAAATGGGGTGAAATAATGAAGGAATGGGACATTGGAATGGCTGCAGGGTGAGGCTCCATCGACCATGATTTTGTGAGGGGAGGGGGCAGCAAACTCAAAGACAGCCCCAGCAGAACTATACCTCTCAACTGTCCAGAATTTTGCAGAATGAATAGATTTTTGCTTCTTATTTTTGGTTTGTTCCTCAAATGTTTTGTGGTTTTCTGGCAAATCATTTAAGACTGAAGTCACTAAATAATGACAGACATGGAGTTTCAGACATCATAACATTGAGAAAAATGCATGCTAAAGCAAGACCTGTTATTCTATCAACTGTCTTAAGTTTATACCAGAGCAATTTTTAGCACTGTTTGTATGTTCCCCCAATATATTTGGCCTTGTCCAGATTTCCTGCATTAAAAGGTACGTGCAAATAAATCACTTTATAGAATAAGGAATATCCAAAATTCTCAACTGTCCCTAATTTTGGCTCAAAATGTTGCTCTCCCCCTAATAATCCCTCCGCAAAATGGCAATTTTGAAAGAAAACATGGAGGGTTTACAATTATAAATAACTGTTATTATCAGAGTTATAGATTACTTTTATTTCAGAAATGCATGTAGATTCTCTTATTTTGTCAGCTGCTCAAGTTAACAGTATTAATATTAAAAAGGTGTCCCTTCTTTGACAGGTTCCCAGCTGTATTGTGTGGCAATTTTATATTTTTGCATCACATTTTTGGTCTGATTTTTATAAAATTGCAGTTTTCTAGCAAATTAGAGGCAAATCATTAAAGATTGAAGTTAGAAAATAATGGCAGACATTTGAGTTTCAGATTTCATACCCTTCAGAAAATTCATACTAATGCAAGACCTACTATTATTCTATTATTTAAAAATTGCCCTTATTTATGGACCTGTGTCCCACTTCTATGTATGGCTTTGTCCAGATTTCTTGCTCTGAGGTTGAGAGGTATGAGTGTCAGAGCCATCACCATCAGCCAGAGACATTTCAAATTGTGACATACTTGTTGCACCCCACACCCCCATGTAGTGACTCTGGATGTGTCCAAGCAAGGCAAGGAGTAGTTATGCAGTATAAGCATGCAGAGTTTTCCCCCATCCAAGGTAGACACAAGTACAACAGTGGTGTTTCATCTGTCCTTGAGTTTGCAGAATGTTCTGGTTTTCTGTCATTTTTATACTGTTGATTTATGCTTCTTATTATTCAGAAAATCCATGCTGTTGCAGTGCCCTGTTGCTCTGTGTTTAAGTAGCAATGCTTTAATGACCATCAGCTAAGCTTGTTGTAGATTGTAAGATGCAAGTAAGCTTTAATAAGCATACTGTTAAATAATTACCAACATTGAAAGCCTTTTTGTTGTTGCCATGCAGAGAATATTTACATAACTAGATAACATATAAGCCTTAGGTATTGAAATGCATGTGACAGTATTTGCAATAAAGGACAGGATTACAGTATTTTCAGAAGCTCATTACATTTGTTGGGGACTTGCAGTTATCTTTGCAGGCTTTACCTGTAAACTAAACTGACAATCTATCATGTGTGGTCCATAACCTGTGCAGTAATCCTTTAAGCAATTTATCGTGAGCTTGTTTCTTGTTTGCTGTACATTTTTTACTTTGATCATGTCTTCTCCATGAAACAAGTAGATAGTTGTTGTCAGGCAGCAGGTCTTTTTTTTGATAAGAAACATTTTTTTGCAAGTGGGGATATCACAGAGATTGCTACCTTCAGCATGTTACTTGGTAATTGTATAAAGCTGAATAAAACTTATAATTAGAACTGCAGTGCAAGGAGAAGTGGTTTGAGTTGAGTGCTGCTTGCTTTTTTTTATACTTTATTTTGACTGGCATTCCAGTAATGTATTTAAACAGTAATTTATTTTTTCATGCTTCACAACCTTTGTGTTTCCATCTAGATATTAAGTAAGCTGGCATGTAGCCAATGCATTGACATATTTTTTTCTTCTATACTTCATTTTGTCTTGATTGGACCCTCATAATGACGGTTTGGCACCCAGGGCAGCGTATTTAATTAAAGTTCCAGTTGACCACTCCCCTTCCCATTGGCCCCACCCACTCAGCTGTCTCCTGCAGCCCCCCCTTAATTTGAAGTCACCAGCCATCACTGGGGCATTGTACTCGATAATGAGTCTGATAAGAGAGGAGTACAGGGGTGTTATGACCTTTGTGTTCCTGGATGAAATACCCCTACTTATGAGGTGGGTCATGTAGAAAGCCTTCCATACAATGGAGACAACATGGTGGTCAAAAGTCAGGTTGCTATCAACCTGGTTGCCCAAGTCCCTCATGACTGATTGTGTGCTTAGTACATTGTTAATAATGTGATAATTAGTGGGGACACCATTTTTCCCAAAAGGGATAATGATGCATTTCTTGGCATTAAGTTTAAGGTCATGCTTCTGACACCAGTCATTAGTTTGGCTAAGGCCTTCTTGGAGGATGTTCACATCACTAAGTGAATTTATGACAGTGAACAGCTTGCAGTCATCTGCAAACTTGGTCAGCCACAGACCACTGGTTTTGGCTTGCACCTCAGAAAAGAATATCCCAAAGAGTAGAGGCCCTAAGACCAATCCTTGGGGTATGCCACTTGTTACGGGTCTACTACTAGAGGTGGCTTCCTCTATTTTGACTGAGTGGGTTCTATCAGTGATCCAGTTAGCTACCCATCTGGTAACATATGAGTTGATGCCTAGCTGGAAAAGTTTATCTCTTATGCCTGAGTGGGGAATAGTGTCAGAGACTTTGGCTAGGTCAAGGTAGGTGGTGTGCACTGTCTTGCCCTCAACCATGGCTTTGGTGACTGTTTGAAGAAGGCAACCAAGTATAACAGGCATGATCTCCCTTTGAAAAAAAACAAAGTGTGTGGGATCAAGTGTTTGGAGGTTGCCAATGTCCTTGTTTATAAGGTCTGTGATAATGCATTCCATGGTCTTGCAGATCAGACTAGTTAGGATGATGGGCCTATAATTGCCTGGGTTGGTGGACGCTCCACCTTTGTGCAGAGGGATGACAGTGGCTGTCCTCCATTCTGCTGGGATAAAACCAGTGCACAGACTTTGGTTAAATCGGGTGCCAAGTGGTCCTTATAGCTCTTGCCTGAGTTCATGCAGGACACAGCCAGGGATGTTGTTGGGTCCCATGGAGGCTGTATTTTTTGCCTTTGAGAGGGCATTAATAACCTATTCCCTGGTAATGAGGGGAGAGAGTGGGTGCTGGGGATGTCCTGGTTTACTGATGGGGGGACGGGGGGGTGAAGTTTTCACTGAACTTGTCTGCCAACAGGTTGGCTATATATATGGCGTTTGTGTATCTGGTATTCTTGACCACTAATTCAGAACAGATTTGGAAGTTAAATTTGAGACTGCAGACATATGTGAAGAAGGCCTTGTGATTGTCCTTAGTGGATGTGGCCAATTTGGACTCAAGGTTAGCCTTAGAGGATTTCACCAGAAAAGCGTATTCGCTTGTTCAGCAAAGGAGAGATTGCATCCAACTTGGCACCTGCTCCTTTTTGGTCTTGGACAGAAATGTTTTCCTTTTATTGTAGTGGCTGTTTATTGCTGCTGTCCACCAGACAGGTTTAATCTTCCTTGAGGAAGATGATTTGAGTATTGAGTGAGTCCATACATATATATGCTGCTCATTTTTTTTTTTTTGTAGTAGCTGACACATTTGTGCTTGATTCAACTGAAGATGGCAGCTGTGCTGCTTATACCTACCTGCTCAGGTGGTTTGTAGTCAGCTGGAAGGTTTTTTTTTTTGACTGGCAGCAGAGAGGTCCAAGGAGATGTGACTTTGAAAGTGATTGCTTTATGGTCGGATTCTTACCAAGGAGGATGACACTGTAGGTGCTACACTGGATACTCATGTGTTTAGTACCAGGCCCAGGGATTTTTTCACCTCTTGTGGGGTGTCCAAGTAACCTGCTAAGGCTATGGTGCTCTCCACAGCTTTGAACCATGTTTCAGTGACTGCACAAATGACAGCATCTTCCAGGCTGAGGAATGCTTGCAATGATTGTGTTTTCATGTTAAGACTCCTAGCGTTTAGCTGCATGACTTTTAAATTTTGTTTAGAAGAATTTTTCACGTTGGCAATTTTGTCCTCATGACTTTGCCTAAAAAGGCACTATGGGAGAGGCAAGAGCCTTTGCCTGAAGCCTGAAGCCCAGGGGAGACAGATGAAGGCTATCTTTGGCAAAGAATTGTGGTCTGTCAATCATGTCCTGCCAGGGTGTCAGGTACTGGATCCCCTTGGAATGAAAGCAGAAACTAAGCCATTTGTTAAAGTCAATCATTTTCTGTTTGTACTGAGGCATCATTGTGGGTGATGGTAGAATGCTGCTTAAGGCTAAGGATATACCTGCCTGAGACACATATTCGAGCTCAATCATGTCTCTCTTCATATAGTCCAGAGAGGTACGTCTCAAGTCATTCACACCAATATGGACAATGACAGTTATAACAGTACCTGTTGTTGAGAGACTTGAGTGTATGAGTGGTATGGTGGATTCTAGCGCCTGACAAGCAGCTAACCATGACTTTCCCCTTGTCTAGCCTGGTGAGGGGCACATCTGTGTGTCTCACGATAGAGTCTTCTATGACTAGTATGTTGGGTTTGTGGCTGGGCCTAAGAGGCTGTGAGACACAGGCGTGTGTACTATGTGTGGTGCTTGGTGAGGTGGGTTGTGATGTGAGTGTGTGTGCTTTTGCCTCAGAGGTCTCTTTTGCTCAGAGTAGCTAAGCTGAATACTCTTGACAGCAAGCAGTTTTGAAAGTTCAAGCTTCCAAAGTAGATCCATCTCTCTCTCTCTCTCTCTCTCTCTGTGTGTGTGTGTGTGTGTGTGTGTGTGTGTGTGTGTGTGTGTGTGTGTGTGTGTGTGTGTGTGTATATATATATATATATATATATATATATATATATATATGTGTGTGTGTGTGTGTGTGTGTGTGTGTGTGTGTGTGTGTGTGTGTGTGTGTGTGTGTGTACATATCAGACCATATGAAGTTTGAAGTTTGATCTCTTCACTGGCAGGTTGTGCAGGTGACAGTGTTCCATTTCTTTTTCAGACATCAATGTGTGTGTGTGTGTGTGTGTGTGTGTGTGTGTGTGTGTGTGTGTGTGTGTGTGTGTGTGTGTGTGTGTGTGTTGGGGGGGGTTGTTAAGCAATGCAATCTGATTACTGACTGGATAGGGAGTAAGCAGTAGCTATTAAATTCCTTATAGGAGGAATGAAGACAGAGGTCAGAGAGTCCCATCACCAATGGGCTGCACAGGAGCTGAAGCCCTCTCTGGCTGTCAGACTGAAAACTGCTCTTATTATGAGAAAGTGTCAGCTTAGAGCATCAAATCCTCATAGAAGGGGAGCAGAAAGAATACCAGCCGCTCCCGGGATTGGAGGATTGTGAGTGCAAGTCGATCTTCTACTTGTTGGAAGTTACCAGTAATGTCAGTTTATGGTATATTTTTCAAAGGGTATATATGCCATATTTCTTTTCTTCTAGCATACTTTGTTACTTTGCCAGTCTATCTGTCTTCTGATGAGGGCTCTAATAGTCAAGCACTTCCACCTTCCACTATAGATAATGTATTGGAAGAGTGTTTATGTGTGTGTATGCATACGAGTGTATGAGTGTGTGTGTGCATGCGTGCATACGTGTGTGTGTGTGTGTGTGTGTGTGTGTGTGTGTGTGTGTGTGTGTGTGTGTGTACTGAATGTCTCTGAATTAATATTACCTGTGATACCCTCAAACCTAATATAATCACCAGATATAAAAGGTTCATGAGTCACCATTTCCCTCCTCAGGCTACTGAACAAGAGACGCCATATGTCTTTCCTGTGTCTCATATAATTACTCATGCATTAAACAATGTCATTTCATTTTCAAGAAAATTGTCCAGCTAACATACGGTTTACTTTACTTTGTTACCACCTATTATTTCAACTCATGCTTTCCTATATATTATTCATTTATAAGTATTATTGTTTTTACTGCAACTGTATTGCATTCTGCTGAACACAGAACATGTTTAAGTAAGGGTTTAAAACCATCCAGCAAAAGAATTAAGTATATACTGTACACTTGTTCAACGTGTACAAAGAAACTTTATGAATTTATCTAAAAGTATTGATTGCTGCCAGGTTCTAAAAATATAAACAGTGTTGAAAGTAAGTCCATTATTCTTTCAGTGTTGTTGACAACAAATATAGAACTTTTAATATGTTAATTTTTTTATTTCTGTAACCTCATTGAAAGGCTGAAAATCACTGACATCCAGAATCATTAATTGCTTTGCTTTCAGCAGGTATACTTGGAATTGTTGACTCATGTCACTGAAAAGTGCATTCGCTGACACTAAATCTTTTTACCTGTGGGTACCGTTCACCTGTAAATTCAGATGTTAGGTTGTAGCACATTTTAAATTAACATTTCTGCATATTTTCAAGACATTTATCAGATTTGTTATAATTGTCATTACAAGGAAAGGACATATAAAAATGTTGTATTTATTCGTTTTAGCAGACAAGTAAGGGAAGCCAGGATAAAACTAACACAAACATGCTGCTTTTGCTTGAAATGTGCATCAAAAACTGCCTGACATGAATTAATGTTATTAAGTATGTTATGATTAGCAGGCTCCTGTCTTTTACAGCTGGAGGATTAAGGATAATTGAAGAAGTACATCATGGTGGGAACCAGTGGAAACATGTCTATTACCATTCCTGACATTGACTTAAGATCATATTTAAACAATGACCTGCTTCACATAAACTGTGTGACTTGGACACTACCTTCAAGCAGTGTATTGCAAACTCATGACTTCCACAGTGAGAAGTCTGATATCATCGCAAACATTTTACTGCAGATTACATGTGCAGCTAATAGAGAGTAGTAGTCTTGTTATTGGACTCAGCCTATTCAAGATAAAATGAATATTTTTGAATGTGCAAAGCACTCCTTCCACATTTACATTTAATTTTAGATTTACTTTTGAAGCATTCCAGCAAGGATTTGATGCACAATATTATCTACTGTAAAGAGCTTTCTGGTTACAGATTTGTATAATGGCTGTGACTAATTGGATATCTTATGCCACATATAAAGCAAATGAGTGCCATCTTGCAGCCAACAAACCAATCCACATCCATTGTACTGGACACAAAGACACTCAAAGCTGTAGTACTTTATTACATTAGGAAAAATGGAACTGCACATAGAACATAGGTGCTACTGTTTTTTTACTGAAAATAAACAGTAGTTGATTCTGTAGCAGATTGGCTGTTGCCCTTAAGTACAGATTTATCATAGATGGCTGATATGATATGATGGTACTGAGTTTACTGTATTTATTGAAATACAGGAATCTGAAAAAACACCAATTCAACTGGGATTTTCAGGTCAGAATGATTTTTAACCTCCTAGCAAAAGTACCATTGGGTTTGTTTCTTACATAATGTTATTTTAAAGTCCGTTATGTGTGACTGATCTGCCCTTTTCTGTGTTTGCTCTGTCAATCAGGCCCTTAAATTGCATGTCATTCAGAGCTAACAAAAATGGTTGCCCAGAAGCAGAATTGTCTTTGTAGGAAATAAACTGTTCAGGAGCATTTTGCCCTATCAACAATAGCCTGCAGCAGAAAAAGAATGAAGGAAGGTCAGACAATTATATGTGGTAATCACTGTAAGCATATTATCTGAGCCCCAGATGTCTTCTTTGACCTTATGAGACATAGCTATTAACCCCATGGCTATGGGAGCAATGACGCAGCTAAGGTGGAGGCTATCCCTTAGATAAAATAGACAATTTTATGGTGACAATTGCCATCCAACACAAAGGAGAGCAGGATAAATATACTGTTTTTACAGGGATACATCTTCATAACCCTATGACACACCACAGGCTCTGTTCCGACATGCACTTTTTGTGTAGCTATTCTATAAGGTCCCTCATGTAAGATAAGGAGTTACATCATGCTGAAATAAAGCTGATAAAAAATCTTAATCTAAGTAATTGTGATAATGTTAGTATGCTTGTACCTTGACTGTACTGTATTTACACTGCCTTTCTGTGTATTAACCAATACTTCAGTATTATATACCATTACATTTAGAGTTGTTTTGAACTTTACCTTTCCATTAAATGGATATTTCATTTTTGATAAAGGAAAAGAAAGATTTACTGATTTCTAATTTCCACTGTACTCCACTTATTTAAAACTATAACAAATAAGAAGTGAAGAATTCTATCCACCTAATAATAGCTAAATGTTATTTTTAAGTTTATTATTTGCTTTTCTTAGGCAGCATTTTTATGACAAAATAGTTATCTAAGTAACTACATGTGTAAGCAGTAGGCGCACTGTACCCATCTGTTATTGTGTTTAAAAGCATACTGTAGTCAGTCAGGATGAAATCCTTAATTGTGTATGGAGCCTCCATTGATATAAGGAGTTCTTCATTATTCTGTATTGATGCAAAAGCTTTAGACATATGCTCTTCAAACCTGGGCTATCTGGACAAAAAGCTTTTTTTATTTAGTCTCTGCAGCAAATGCAATAAGGGCTATACCATTTCTTTGGACATTTATTTTAAAAGGTCAGCAAGGAACGAATATATTCTTCTTCTGTAAGTGCCTTAAGAAAGTAAATCAGTATCATAAGCTTAAAACAGGCTGTTTATTATAGTGTGTACACACTACAACATTAACAGCCATGATACCTGCTCTGCAGCTACCATGTGATAAGCAAGTAATAATGTCTGAGATGGTGTGTGTTAATATGTAATTAATGCCCACCAGGGGTGTTATGAGGGCTGACGCTGGAGGTGGAGGGCCTCTACACCCCTGGAAGGGTGTTAATTACAAATTAACACACACCCCGGAGGGCACTGTTGCACTTAGAGAATGTGCTCTCTGTAAAATTGTTGTTTTACTTCCTCATTTATTTTCTTTAAGTAATATATTTTTTTTAATATATTTTTAATATAAAATAGGTCCTCCGCCTAATTTTTCACACATACATATATACACACATGCACACGCACATGCACGCACACACACATGCATGCGCACACACACACACACACACACACACACACACACACACACACACACACACACACACACACACACACACACACACACACACACACACACACACACACACAAAACAGTCTCTCTAAGAACAGCTGCTTAGCGAGCATGAAAAAATTATGGACATTAGTTTTTTTGCAGTCTGAGCTCCACAGCAGCTTAATATGCTGCCATTAAGTGGCAGACTCGTTTGTCAGTGGGCATTACTTGCACATTATTACCCTGCTGTGGAACGTTTGTTCTCCAATCAGGGTGTTGACATACAGTTTGCCCATTCTATAAACAAGAATTAACTCCTTAATGACTTTTTTTAGCACCTTATTCAGTTTAGTAGGACAGTTGTTTTTTCTGAATTACATATATTTTTTATATATATATATATATATATATATATATATATATATATATATATATATACACATACATATATACATATATACAGATGCATTCCGAAAGACATGCGCAAATGGGCGTGCCTTCTTTGAAGGTTGGGCATCGAGCTGGCAACTCGGCACCGTGAAAATCTACTGCCAATCATTAGCAGACCAGAGTTCCACTGTTGTGACCCCTAATCGGGAAAAGCCGAAAGACAACAACATACATATATACAGATAGGTCTACTTTGGAAGCTTGAACTTATAAAACTTCAAACTTAATATGGTCAAGACCATAACATCAATGTTTTGAAAGTTTGAAACTTCAATAAAAAAAAATAAAGCAATTTTGTTTTTATGTTTATGCAAGAGAGCAAGTCCCCCTGCACCCCTACACCCCCTGCTAATTAAATATATCAACTCCGAGATCATACTACAGTGAAGAGAATGGTTAATATCATGTTCTGCACTGTACAACGATCTCCATTTAAACCATTTGAAGTTCTTATGATCTTAACCATATGAAGTTCGAAGTTTTGAAACGTTGAGCTTCTAAAGTAGACCCATATATGTGTGTGCGTGTGTGTGTGTGTGTGTGTGTGTGTGTGTGTGTGTGTGTGTGTGTGTGTATAGATATATAGACACACACACCCACACACATACATACACACACACACACACAAACATGCATATATATATATATATATATATATATATATATATATATATATACACATATATAAAAAGTATGTATAGTTAGATATAATTTTATAATTTGGATTTCAAAGCGTTAAATGCCATAGCAATGATGTAGAAATTATATACATGTAATAACCACGCTGTTATCTAGCAGAAAGTTTTTACAGTTTTTCTGCGTTATCTTAACTTTACCCTAAACGACAGGCATAAAAGCAGTTTGGGTGACACAAAATTGCAATATGCTAAGGTATTCAGGCTGACAAGGTACTTTTGATTGGAATTTGGTATTTATACTCAATGATGCTAATGATGAGCAAATAAAAATATGAAGACAGTTGTAGCAGGAGAAGTAGCAAGTTTCCAGGACTGTCTGCTTTTATCTGTGATGCAAAGCAATTTAAATGCCATGATATTTAAAAATAAATTATTGTGCACTGTTTGAAGTTAACTTTTCCGCAATCTCCCCAATATATTTTGATGTGAATAGTGTTTTACTTTTCTCCATTTTTTTTCACATTCTGATAACACATTTGACATCATCGTCTTCATCATCATCACAGTAACTTTCAAGGAATGACTGGCTAACCAAGAAGGAAACAGGGATTTAAATGCAAATTAGCCTGATTTAAGTGAGCAGGAAAAAATAAACAGTTTCATTATTATGACTTCCAAGGTTCCAGGACTAGAACAGGCTGTTGTGAGAATTTCAGCATGGTTTACTAGTAGGTAGATTATAACAATCTATGCTGACATAGTTACATGACTCAGTCATCATGGAGATGGGCAAAAACAGTCTGGCGGATAAGATCTATCAGGATTCAGTAAAGCCTTTGTTTCAGTATCAAATCAAAGACTTTCTACAAAGGAGAACAGGATGGGGGTAGGCAAGAAACAGAATGATTGAACAAAGTGTGTTAGAAAACAGGGAGCAAAGTGTGACAGAGGGAGATCTGTCTGATGAAAGGTCACAATTAGTGTCTCCTGTGAGTCAGTCCTAGGTCCAGTTCTAATTTTAAGCTTCCACCTGCTTAGTGTTATATCTGTAGAATAATACCTCATGGGATGAATGTCCACACAGTGGAAATAGATTAAAATACATAGAGCAGAAGAAGGACTTTGGGTTATTATTTTGGAAAGTAAATAATCTCGAACACCCTGGCAGTGAGAGGGTGGGTGCAAAAGCAAACAAAATGGTTGTATTTATAAATATAAATATTAAAAACAATACCACCAGTAACTCACAAGTTGTGTTCATAGAAACAAAAGTAGTAAAAACAGGAACCAAGAAGAACACAACCATGACAGCCAAAGTCTCCAGTATCAGTCTTTACTTAGTGCACAAAGAAACACAAGCATTTTCATGATAGCTTCATCAGGTGTAATGAAAAAGCACTACCTAAACACACCTTATATACAAAAATAGCATAGTCACATGACAAAAGTAATTACAATTTAAAAAGGTAACTACTATATGCTTATGTAAAACAATTTTAAAAACATACATATACATTTTATATCACAAAAACAACTTAAAATATATATATAGGACAAAACATACATATACATTTTATATCATAAAACAACTTAGAATAACCTTTGAATAACTGATAATAATTCTACAATAAATATTCTTAAGGACACAGCAGGGTTGTAGCTAGGATTTTCAAATTTGTACTGACAGCTCTCAAACTGCTACCCCCCTCCCCAGCCAAGCTACGGCCATTCTCATAATTCACGGTTCGCTCTTTTAGTGTCGATGAAGAGGCATTCACTGTAATGCCTCTTTAGTAATATAATATAAATTCACTCAAACTCGGTTCCTTGAATTGAAAATTAACCTGAAATGTCAGTTCTTTGAAAAATGCAGTATGGTAGTTGGGGTAGAGACTTTATGCTTTTGTTTTCTGTAACTAAGGTACAAGTTTTGAGCTTGAGTAAATTACTAACCACCTGCTACCACTAACTAGGATGTTTCATTCACACACACACCCCTACCTACCTCTTAGTGCAAGAAATATGGACAAAGCCTAAAATAAACAGGGACAGATATTAAATAATGTTCTCATGAACTTAGAAAGTTGCTAGAATAACAGGATTTGTGCTAGTATGAATTTTTCCAAAGGACATGAAGTCTGAAACTCAAATGTCTGTCATTATTTAGCAACTTCAGCCTTCAATGATTTTCTAGAAAAATCACAAAATTTATGAGGAACATATAAAAAATATGGGGCAAAAATCTGGACATTCTGCAAAATGTGGACAGTTGAGAGGTATACTACCTACCACACACAACCTCTCAACCTCTTACAGCAACAAACTCATAAATAAAACTGAGGCAAAGGCCCAAAAATAAGGACATTTAAAAATAAGGACATTTTTTTTAAATATTGCTCTTGTAAACTTAGAAAGATAATAGAATAGTAGTAGGTCTTGCATCAGTACGAATTTTCTGAAAGGTATGAAATCTGAAACTGAAATGTCTGCATTATTTTCTAACTTCAGTCTTTAACAATTTGCCACTAATTTGCCAGAAAACTGCAATTTTATGAAAAACGGACCAAAAATGTGATGCAAAAATATAAAATTGCCAGACAATACAGCTGGGAACCTGTCAAAGGAGGGACACCATTTTAATATGAGCACAGTTAACTTAGAGCAGCTGACAAAATTAGAGAATCTACATGCATTTCTGAAATAAAAGTAATGTATAACTCTGATCATTACAGTTATTTATAAAAGTAAAGTAAACCCTCTATGTTTTCTTCCAAAATTGCTATTTTGTGGAGGGATCATTAGGGGAAGAGCAACATTTTGAGCCAAAATCAGGGACAGTTGAGGTATGGCTATGCCTAATTCTATAAAGCAATTTATTTGCATGTACCTCTCAACCTGTTAACGCAATAAATCTGGACAAGGCCAAATATATTGAGGGAACATATAAACAGTACTAAAATTGCTATTGTATAAACTGGGACAGTTGATAGAACAGGTCTTATTTTAGCATGCATTTTTCTGAAGGTTATAAAGTCTGAAACTAGTGTCATTTAGTGACTTAATTCCTAAATCATTTGCCAGAAAACCACAAACTGAGGAACAAACCAAAAATAAGAAGCAAAAATCTATTCATTCTTTGAAAATCTGGACAGTTGGGAGGTATAGTTCAGCTGGGGCTGTCTAAGTTTGCCGCCCTTCCCCTCACAAAACCATGGTCGAATGGAGCCTCCCCTGCAGCCATTCCAATGATCCATTACTTTGCTATTTCACTCCATTTACCATAAACACTAATGTGCATACTGATTTACTTCTATGATGATTTGAACTTCATTTGAAAGTTTTATTTTGCATTTTACAGCACAAACACTAAGACATCTGCTAAACAAACTTGGCATTAAAACTTCTCTGCCCTTGAAACTCATTCATTGAAACTTTAAAACCCACATTCAAAGAAAAATACATTTTACCCGTGGCAGATAAAAATTAATTCTGGGCTGCTTTTAAATCATAGGCCCCTTGCATATGAAATATACATGTGCTCTTTGATACACCTTCCTATTGCTTTGAACATTTTTCCAGTAAACAATGAAACAAAACTGCCCAATTCAGAACATTTCCATCATAAAAGTCTAGTCAAACTTCTACAGTCCACCATTATCAGTAAATAATATGCACAATCTCTGAAGTAGTAAAAAGTCATCTAAATAATTCCACGTTAAATAAATCTAACTAATGAAGAGGTTGTTGCTAGCAATCACCTTTATATTTCATGACTTCACCGAAAAATAAAGTGTCTGATGCCCCGAGGAATAAATTGCCTAAATTACATTAATAATAAGCTAGTAATATTGCAATAGGAAATGGATGGCAAACTGATAACAGGCTCATAGTTAGTGTCTTAACTTTCAGTACAGCAGCATTCACCCCTTATGGGAGTAGAACCAACAACCTTCTGCATTAAAAGCAAGTACACAACATTTTGTGCTACTAGCAATGTGAGCCGACTTAGCATAATCAGCACTAAACTTCTCTTCCCCTGCAGCTCTCAGCTCCTTGTAAAATCTACACAATACTCAACTACATCTCAACTTCGCAGCACAAGAAGTCTGGAAAAAGCCAAATTTATTGGGGTGGGTCAAAAGGGCAAAAAACAGGAACACATTAAACATTGCTTGTATAATCTTGGAAAGCTGCTAGAATAAAATGCTGTGTTACCATCATACATTTTACTGCCAAGGTCACTGTGCAAAATAGTCAGAACAACATACCACTATGCCAAATCACCTGCTTTGTGAAAGAGAGGAAGACTGAAACTTAAATGGCTATCATTTAATGAATTCAGTTCTCACCATAGCTGTCAACCTCTTAGCACAAAACACCTGGACAAACCCAGTAATGAGGGAATACAGCCCTCAAACATATTCAGTGAATTCCGTTCTTGCCATAGCTGTCAACCTTAGCACAAAAAACCTGGACAAAGCCAATAACAGGGTATTACAGTCCCAAAAATAAGGACAAATTTCAAATAGTCATAAACTTAAAAAAATTGCTATAAAAAGGTGTTACTATATATTTATTGCTAGAATAAAAAGTTGTTTTACTATGTCACAAACACAGGGATAAGATGCAGACTCAACACAGAAGGCACCCCAGCCAAGAATCAAACCAGAAAACCTATAGCTGTGAGGCAACAATACTGCCACTGCACCATCAAATATGTAAGGAAGTAAACATTCAGAAACCTGAAGTCTGAAATTTAAACGCCTGTCAATTTGTTAATCAGGACAGTCTGACTTGGAACAAAAAAAAAACAATTCTCAGCAGAGGCCCAGGAAAAAATAATGCAGACATGTCTTTGTAACATGGGAGGACACAAAAGCAAACCCACACAAACACAGGGAGAAGATACAGACCCCCCCCAACAAAGAAGGCACCCCAGCCAAGAACCAAACCCAAGAACCTACAGCTGTGAGGCATCAATGCTACGTTGCTACCACTGCACCATCAAATTTCAAGCATTGCAATATTTAAACACCACAGATATGAGGAATAGAATAGATCAGATCAAATATGAGGCAAAAATCTGCAATTTTATGGTGGTGGGTAGGGAATTCAGGTCTTTAACACCCGCTTACAAGGTACAGGGTTCAAGCCTGAGGTATTCCCTACCACACCACCATGAGTAATTACCAGTACATCCCATCCCACCTGGGGCATTCACACACACACACACACCATTTAAGTTATTATAAAAGGCTAAAACACTTAAACTTTTGTAATGTCTTATATAGATATTTAAGAGGATACCTTATTCTGGTATTTAGGGCATTTAGCGAAAATTACCTCTGGGAGTGATTGGGGATATCAAAAAGTATTAGAGGGTCATCAGACAACCTGTGTAGAAAATAATATAGAAATGAGAGGTGTACAAAATGGTTCACTGAGAGAGAGAGATTATCTGATTCATGGAATAGACTACCAAATCACATTAAAGCAATCACTAATTTAGATATGTTTAAGAACTATCTGGGCACTTATTATGGGAATAACTGTTTTGCTACATTGGCAGTCTTGAAGGACGTTATTGCCTGAGCCTGAAATATGTATATGTATGTATGTATATCGATTTTCCTCTGTCATTACAGAAAATTTTCTTCTACCATATTTAAACTTTGAGAACTGTAATTTTATTTATGAGACAGTATCATACTAGCTCTTGAAATCCTTCTCAAAATTTCAATATTCTGTGTAAAATACCTCATTCAAGAGTACAAAGTCTGAAAGGTAATAAATGTGCATAATGTAAAGAATATGGCCAGTGTACTGAAAGCAAAAGCTATTGATTACATACACAAAAAATGTTTGAATCCCTTTGAACCAGCATTTTTTTTTCTAAGGGCATTCTGTGCAACAGAAATGTCATGCAAGCAGTAACATCAATTAATATCAATTACAGTTTCAAAACATTTTACAAAAATGCATTCAAATAATCTGATTTTTCAACACATATAGTGGCATAGTGTTAACTTTAAAATGAATAGCACTTCCTGTCTTTCTAGCTGGCAATTATTAAGACCTTGAAAGTGTTACTGTTTTTATTAAACATTTTTCAAAATAGAAACTGAATAGATTTAAAATTAGCCATGTACTACTTATAAATGTTGATAAGCAATGTTAACACAATTTCATGCAAACCATTCTATGACAGGTTTGTGTTTTCTGGTTTTAAACACTTAAATGGCAGCAGGGTAACTGGACAGCAGAAATGACATGTTGCTGTGCAAAAAACAAGAAAATGGTAGATATGTAGATGAATAGCTCGTTATGCATAATGACGATAAGTTAATATAAATACGGTATAGCACTGCTACAATATTGAACAGAGGTATAATACAGCTGCATGTCAGCTCAAAGTGAAAAGAAGCTACAGCTCTTAGGTGAGAACACAGCTATCAAACTGCATTTCCAAGCATTTACAATAGCTGCTAAATGTTCTCACACACACATACACACACACACACACACACACACACACACACACAACCAATGGTTACTACTTAAAAACATGTATGATAAAATGCTTATTGGTGCTATACAACAAACTTCTTTATTGATCACCACTCTGCCTAGATCAGCAAGTGTTTGTCATCACTCTTTCTTTTTATTAAGTTCTTCAAATATTTGCCAGTATCATAAGCAAATTAATCTTTTGGACCTATTTCAGACTAATTAACAAAGTCTTTCACCTCAGAAGATAGCTTCACACACACACACACAAACTATTACTCACTAGAACGTCCTTGAAGTGAGACCAACATCCTCCCGCTCGACCAACATAATGTGTACATCCTCCTCACCAACCCGACCCAGAATGTCCTTGAAGACAAGTCCAACATAACGTGTACATCCTCCCGCTCGAAATGCATTTGAACTGGCAGCCGGAAATACATGTGCGGTGCGTGGTGAGCTCCATTCCGACTGGCTGCCCTGATGCGCTGACGTCATCGTGCAGTAAAGCGCGAAAAAACAAAAAAGTGAACATTTCAAAAGCTACCCCCCTTCTAAATAAGTTGTACTGAATTCAGTACAGTGCGTATGCCTCCCGGCGTCCCTGGGACACAGAACATTTTTTTAGGGGACTTATATGGTTATACATCTAAAAACAATTTGAAGAGTATGTTTATAACCTTAGATGTTGCTTCCTTATTTACGGTGATTCCCAACCATGAAGGACTTTTGAGCATAAACATTTTTTTGAGGAATTATTCTGACTATAGTCAACAGAAAATAGATTTGCTCGTTAGGTTATTAGAAATAGTACTGGAGCATAATGTTTTTGTTTTTGACCAGCAATACTACAAGCAATGCAATGACGTAGCTATGGGCACGGCCTGTGCCAATAGCTATGCCAATGCAGTTATGGTAGCATGGGAACTCAACTATGTACTCCAGGGTCCTTATAAAGAGTTTATGTTGTTTTAAAGGTTTGTTGATGACCGTTTTATGTTATGGGGAGGTACATATGAGCAGTTTCAAGAATGTTTTGTATATCTCAATAACACTACTTGCTATCTATGTTTTACTTGTAACCATTCTGTGTTTGATACTGAGTTTTTAGATGTTAACATTACTAGGGAATATACAGGTGAAATTATAACAAAATTATATAGGAAAGAATGTTATGTGAACCATCTGCTGCACAGGGAGAATTCACATCCTCCCTACATCTTTAGGAATGTTGTATGAAATCAGATTTATAGGGCTTCTAGGCTGAATGTAAGGGAAACTGACTTTGAACAACATGTCAATAGAGAGGTTGACCATCTTTGTGATAAGGGCTATGAAGAACATATCATTGTACCCAATGTAGCAGCAGGGATTAAAGAGAGGGGTACAAGAGCTCAACCATATTTCTCTGACAGGAATACTTGTTCATCTAGTACAGGGACTGTAGGAAGGAACAGAGATATACATGGAGCTAGGTTGAAGGTCCCCTTATGTTATACATCTAATGTAGCTAAATATATGAGAACAATGAAGGAACATTGGAATATTCTTACTAGAGATGAGGAAGTTGCCAGATATGTGGACTTTGAACCGAGGTTCACGTTTAGGAATAGTAAATCTTTGAAAATGAGGTTGTGATATCCTAGGATTAGTGAATGTCATAGGGAAGGTATAGGTACTACATCATGTGGTAAGTGCAATTATTGTCAGTTTTTGGATACAGAGGGTGGTTTTTACCATCCAGATCAGAAGAAGCTGTATAAGTTTACTGTTTTTGCCACTTGTACAACAGAACATGTGGTATATCTTGCATATTGTCAGAAATGCAATAAGTTTTATATAGGTAAGACTGACAGGCCTCTTAAAGATAGAATAAGGGAACATATTTATTGCATAAGTAAGTCTAATTGTGTAAATGCCCTGGTTAAACATATTCATGATATAGACTCTGCACACAGTTTTAAGTTTTTATTTATTGGGAGAGTTTTTGATAGTTGCACAAATGTAGAAGTTCACCAAAACAAAAAGTAAAAATAAACTAATGTCCAGGCCACCAGTAAAAGCAAAAAACTTTTATACAAATTCACAAATCCACAGATGAGCGCTTTCGTCTCTCAACAAGACTTCTTCAGATAAAACTGCACAAGTGCTACACATACTATATATAACAGTCATAATTACTTTAAATTAAAATTTAAAGCACCACACTCCAAATACACAAATTTAAGACATATAAAAATCCTCATACTGTAATACATTTGTGTGTAAAAACATACTAAACAATAATACAAGGAGAAACAAATGATGAAGGTTAATTATGAAAGTTTGTAATAAGTATTGGTGTCCCCAAACAAATATATAGATATATATTTTAATGAATGTAAAAATTGTGAATCAAACCTTTACAGCCTTAACTGTTAGTACTGGTTTGATACTCACATATTCATTGAGGCCAGGGGAGGATGTTAGCCTTCAACCTCAATTGCCATTTCAATTCCATATTTAACAATACATTTTTCATATCCCCACCCGTTATATTTAACAACATCAATGATGCCAAATTTAAAACCACTAAAAGACAGACATGAAACTGAATCTTTAAACAAGGCACTGGTGTCTTTTCCAGTCCTTATGTCATACAAATGCTCATATATTCTGTCATTAAAAGCTCTCTCAGTTTTTCCTATGTAGAATGCTGAGCACTCCACACATGCAGCCAAATAGACCAACATCTTGGTGTTGCAATTGCCCCTACAAAATTTAACTATACTATTTAGTCCGTTATGCAAGTGAATGCAATCTTCCTTATAAATGTATGGACATTGGCTGCACCTTCCACAAGAATTGGTTGCCTTTTTGATTTTAACATAGTTCTCCACATTTTCAAATAACCTTTTAAAATTCCTTCCTGTCTTAAAAATAAAAGTGGGTTTGGTTCCTACTGCTTCGTATAAATCTTTATTGGTCTTAAGCATACTCCAATTATCTTTTACTATTTGAGTAAAATAATCAGTGAACAAATTGAACTCAGTGACACATACCCCTTGAAAACTATTTCCAGTGTTTTGTTCTGCAACTGTGGTAAAGGGTTGTCCTAGCAATGCTTTATATTTCGTATCCCATCCCCTATATACTTCTTCCAATATTTCACATACTAGTTCTCTGGGATAGCCTCTTTCCACAAAATTTTTTACCCAGAAAAATGAATTCCTTCAACAAGTCATGAAATTCAAAAGTCATCCTGGCTATTCTAACAGCTTGCCCCTTGATAAGACTTCTTTTTTGAAATGGTGGATGGTGACTTGTATAATGCAAATAGCTGATGCACCAAGTTTCCTTACGATAAATCTTAAATTTAAATCCGTAAGGAGTCTTGGAAATAGTGATGTCAAGATAATTAACACTAACTTCACTACAAGTGTGTGTGAAAGAGAGAAAATCAGTACTGTTGTTCAAAAATTTCATAAACAGCTCTATGCTCTCCTTAGTACTTTCCCAAATCACAAAAATATCGTCAAGAAATCTTAGATATAACTTGATGTTGTTTTGGAAGATACTGTTGAACACATACCTGTTCTCCCATTCTAACATCACTAAGTTCACATAAACAGGGGCACAGGCTGCCCCCATAGCTACTCCACTCACTTGTTGGAAATATTCCCCCTGAAAGCCTATGTAATTGTTGTCAAGTATGACTTCTATAAGTTCAAGAATTAAAGAAATGTGGTTCTTAGATAAAATGGAATATTTGTTGACACTGTCACTAAAAAATTCACCTCCCTCATAGCATGGAATACATGTGAATAGATCTTTAACATCTATAGTGAGAAAAATACAGTGTTCTGTCCACAAATCATTAGTCAAATTACTAAGAAATTCCCAAGAATCTTTAATCAGACGTTCAGTTTTGACAACAATATCTTTGGTATAATGATCTACATATATCGCTAAAGAATGTGTCTTGGAATTTCTAGCTGAAACAATAGGCCTAAAATGAGGTTCTAGTATGGATTTGTGTACTTTGGGAACCCCAAAGAAGTAAGGAATAATGGGGTGAAGTCTCAAATATTGACAGGTTTTATTGTCAATCCTGTTCTCCACCAAGTACTCTTCTAAAAGAGAATCAGTTCTTCTGCATGCGATATGTATTTCATTGATGGAGACAGGGGGGTACGTGTTAGTATCTAGCAAAATGTTAGTTGAAGCATTTTTATATTCTTCATTGCCAAACAACACAACCCCCCCCCCACCTTTGCCAGGCTTCATAATATGAAAATCTCCCTGTGCCTGCAATTCCTGAAGTAGTTTTTCTTCAACCACACTAAGGTTGTGATACCCCTCATTCCTTCTGTTCTTTCTATATACTTCATAAACTTCATCCGTAACTATTTTTTCAAAAAGCATTAAAGCCAGGTGGAGAGGTGGGTTGAAAGTGCTGGTTCTAGTCAAACCCCTGTTAACAATACAATTCTCTACCACAGTCTTCTTACATATCATATTTAAATTTAATTTTCTAAGATATAATTTAAAATCCACCAAAAGGTTAGCTAGATCCCCGTAGTTGGATTTAACAAACTTGAATCCCTTCGAAAAAAGATTGAAATGCTGCTTTCCTAAAATACATGTTGTGTAATTAAAGATCTTAAAACCTCTGTATTCTGTTACAATACCATTGGTATTTTCCACTACCACTATTTCCTCTTCTTCCCCGCCTTCTTCCATCCGTAGTTGGTCCTGTAGTGACTGGATGGGTGGCCTGGGTCCGAGGGGTATCTGGCTTTGTTGGCCAGCCGTTCCGACCTCCTGGGGTTCAGAAAATGAATCCAATTCATCAAGAGGTCTGTGGGTGGTACCAGTATTACCCCCGTCATTACTGTATGCTCTTTGCTCCCCATATATATTGGTGGTGTCAAGCTGGTTAGTATAGACATTCTCCTTTACCCTGTTTTTATGTTTGAGGTTATTAAAGGGACCTGGGTATACTTTATCAATATGCTATTGTTGCTTGTCTCTCATAATTATTTTCTACTTCTTAACAAAGATGTTATGTATCCTACCATCACTTCTATGTAGAATCTTTTTATATAACTTTTCATATTCATTGAACAATAAATCATTCAAAATGTCCTCGTTCAATCTATTGATTTCATTAAACAACTTAACCAAAGTTATGTCATTATATTTAATTAACTTTGAAATCAATCCCAACCCACACTCATCAAAAAAAACATGAAAATCCTGCAATGTTGTCTCAGAATATTCAATACCAAATGGATATTTATACATTCTGAGTCCTTGTGGGACTAATTTGTGACTAATACAACAGTGCAGGTAACGATTGTCTATTTGCAAACATTTGTATTTAAACAACTTTTTTTCAAATGCAAAAATCATATCCTTTAAAGTAGGTTCATCGAACGAGTCATTACCATGTCCATAAACCTTTTGGTTAGTGTTATTAACAGAAAAAGAAGCAGTTTTATCTGAAGAAGTCTTGTTGAGAGACGAAAGCGCTCATCTGTGGATTTGTGAATTTGTATAAGAGTTTTCGATAGTATTAGAATAGGAGATGTGAGGCATAAAACAGAGGAACTCGAGTCTACTTGGATTGTCAGGATGAGGGCAGATGTAGGCACTGGGCTAAATGAAAGTGTACCACTTAGACCGAGGCTGAAATCAAGACCTCTAAGGACATAGTTTTTATCTAGTAAACTCATACACCATTATGAAGGTTATTCTAAGTTGTCTTATGATATAAAATGTATATGTTTATTTTGTCCTATATATGTTATTTTAAGTTATTTTTATGATATAAAATGTATATGTATGTTTTTAAAATTGTTTTACATAAGCATATAGTAGTTACCCTTTTAATTTGTAATTGCTTTTGTCATGTGACTATGCTATTTTTGTATATAAGGTGTGGTTAGGTAGTGCTTTTTCATTACACCTGATGAAGCTATCGTGAAAGCATTTGTGTTTCTTTGTGCACCAAGTAAAGACTGATACTGGAGACTTTGGCTGTCGTGGATGTGTTCTTCTTGGTTCCTGTATTTATAAATATGTTATAGAATATAATACTTCTCCGTCAGGTAGTGGAATAGTCATATCTGGTATAACAAATGCAGTTCTAGAAGTCCTATAGGAAAAAGGAGTTCACACTGTTAGAAAGAGTAAAGACAAGGACCACTAAGACAATGAGGTAGATCGAAGGGTATAACATATGAGGAGATGGAAAGGAAGCAAGACCTCTTTTTAGAGGAAAAATGACAACAAGGAAATATGAATTGCTTACACGAGGCTATAAAGGAAAACTATGAGGAAATCATACCAAAAATGAAGGAAAAAGGTGGGTAGCATGTGTCATAAACTGAAGATGAAATGAACATTTTTTAATACAGATGAATGAAAAAAATTTAATCTTAAAAGCTGTCAGACAATTATGGTATATATATATATATTGTGTGTTGTCTGTATATACATACATATAGATATATATATATATATATATATATATATATATATATATATGTGTGTGTGTGTGTGTGTGTGTGTGTGTGTGTGTGTATATATATATATATATATATATATATATATATATATATATATATATATATATATGTATATATATATATATATATATATATATATATATATGGGTCTACCTGACAACGCCGAAAGCTGATAACACCGACAATGAGAAGACCGACACCAGAAGATCGAAAACCGGGATGACTGACGGATGAAAACCCCAATGCTGAGAACACCGACATGTGAAAAGGCTGTGTAAGTATGCGGCAGTGACGGACATTAGGGTTAGGGTGCGAGTAAGGTAAGTGTGCAAAATTGACGGACTCCAGGGATAAGGGTGGGTTAAGTGAGTTAGGGTTAGGGCGCGGGTCAGGTGAGTGTGTGATAGTGACAGTCTTTAGGGTTAGGGGCGGGTTAAGTGAGTTAGAGTTAGTTAGGGTTAAGTGAGTTAGGGTTAGGGCGCAGGTTAGGTGAGTGTGCAATAGTGACAGTCTTTAGGGTTAGAGGTGGGTTAAGTGAGTTAGGGTTAGGGCGCGGGTTAGGTGAGTGTGTGATAGTGACTGACCTTAGGGTTAGGGTTTGGGTTAAGGTTGTAGATAGTTGTGTATGTCAGGTTAGTGTGGGTTTGTAAGGATTGTGGTGTGCTTGTGTTGTGTGTGTGCTTTTTGGACAAGGGATTTGTTTTGTTTGTTAATTGTCAAGATTGTGGTGTGTCGGGCATGTGCGGTTTCGTGTTTGTGAACTTTCGGTTATGTGGTTTATAAGGCAATGTCTTATCCAGTTCTATTTCTAAGTTTATGCTTGGAAAGAAAATTGCTGGGGGCAGTAACACTAGTTTCCAGGAGTAAGAATAAATATTAATTCTAGCCTAATAATACAAAACATGCTTTCAGGATCACAGAAAATGTTTCCCCTTGCTATCAAATGCCAATCTTTGGATGGCTCAGTGCAATATTTTAAGCAAGTACCAAAGTCCATGCTAAGAAAAGATATGAAGGAAGGTAAGCAAATGTGAAAATAGTTAATATCATTCCTTTTGCTTGCCATTACACACCAACTAATACAATTTTTACCACTGCAGAAGTACTACAAACTCTCTGACAGTGTTCAGCCTTTTTGAGGTATTATATGTCTGGCACCTTCAAAGACTGCTAAATATTGCTGAAGAAACTTGGAAAAAAGCAAAATTCCCTTTTAAAATGACCATAGCTAAGTGTCATAAGACTGTATACCAACTTACAAGATAGGCTGAAAGTTATGATACCAATAGTCTGGGACCTTACAGAAAAAATTCCATACTACATAATAAGAGATGTATTATAATAATAATAATGATAATAATAATAATACTAATACTAATACTAATACTAATAATAATAATAATAATAATAATAAAAGCACAACAGAATTTAAAGCTGGAGAACAGGTGTTAGTGTTAGATTTGATCATCTTAGCAGGAAATACAATTTTGGATAAATGAGAGGTTCCATTTGAAGTAGCAGAAAAGGTAAATGTGATAAACTACATAGGAGGAGTAGTAAAAGAAGACCAGATGGTTTAATAAAGAAGTTTCTTGTTTAAAGAAAAAGGAAGGAATTTAATCATTTATCTAATGTTGCTTAGGTTATGTGATATATATCAATATATGTAAAGTGAAATGTTTGTTATGTTAATTGTAGTGTGATTACTTTTATATGAATGCAAATTTGCCTAAGTCACAAGTGATGATTCAATAAAGGATTTTGGAAAAAAAACACATATACCATATCAATTTTCAGAAGCTATGGAAAGAATTACAAACATTTAGCAGCAGAAATTATTAACTCCATCGATGCAGGAAACTTGACCTCAGAGGCTGCAGTTCCATTAGACAATATGCTACCAGAAATAAAAAATAGAGGAGTTTCTGAAGTGTTTTCACAGGCTCATAGGCAAACACTATGCAAACTACCCTTGTGGGCCATTTTAAGCCTAGCCAGGTTCCCTATCTGTGCTCAAAATAGCCTATCCCATTTGGTAATAGAGTGGCCTTAGCCATCTCATGGTCGATAGTTATCCCTAATAAGAATAATTGGGATCATACCATAAACAATTTGAGGGAGCCAATGCATGGGATAAAGCATTTAGCAGCTGCCTCTGTCCATTAGCAAGATAGGAGGCAATTCTGGAGTAGATTTTCTATTTCCCATCCATAGATCTAATTTGCAGTTGAATATGGACAGGGATGACATTTGTTTTATGTGGATGGGGAGTCTTTTCTGGTACAATGGTATCCAGTGAGAGATATACCTATCCCTCCAGACCATTATGTTGATGTTGCAGAAGAGGTTTAAACCCCAAGACTGAGAACTTCTAATGCTATTTGACTTGCTGGTGTGCAGTAAATCAATCAGTAATGGGAGGATACATTATTTGCCAAACACAAGTCACCTCTTGCAATCTGAAGGATACCGAGTATAGTGACAAGGCTTTAAGTTGGTCAATGTAGGACATGTTGTTTAGACATTGTATCATTTTAGTAAGGTATCTCTCTGTGGGCATGCTAGTTGCTGCATGTATCTGGACAGATACATGACAAAGGGGGCATTACATTCAATGAATGGCCTAATGATGGATAGGTAAAGGGCAACAATGGCATCTCTAGCTATAGACACAATCCCTTTGTTTATAAGCTGTACAGTATAGAAGGTCTTTCTTACAACAATGGACACAAATTGGTTGAAAATTAGGGCATTGTCCACATATGTTCTCAAATCATGAATATGCTCTTAGGGGTTTATTGTCAATGAGGGTAGTTCCTTGGGGTAACTGACTTCCCAAAGCATACAATAATGCATTTTTGGCATTTAGTTTCAGTCCATGATTTTGTTTTTTTAAACTGTTATTTGTCACTCACCAATGTAATCGCAGAGCAATCAGTTTTCACATATGGCAAAAGTGTGATGTGGGAAGGTTTGAAAGTTTTTAAGGACTGCAACTTTGCATAATTTGTAAACCTTTTGCATACTGAGGAAAATATATGTGTAGAATGCAAGGATTTCACAAATTTACATTAAACTTAGATTAGAGTAACTTAGTTATAAAGAATCACTGACATTAATGTCCATCTAAAAGCTGCAACCTCCCAAAACTGTGACTAAATTATGGGAAAAAATAATTTATGATGTTTAGGCTGTATCATAGTATAGAGACCCAAAATCAATTCACTAAAGGAGGACAGAGAGAATTAAAGGCAAAACCATGTCAGTATGCAGTCATCATCACAGGCATTGCTGATTATACAAAATTAAAATATAGAAACAAGCAGAATAATTCTTAAATGTTAGTAGCACATAGAATACCAAAATGTAATTATTTTTTCACATAAGGAAGAGTGTTCCTTTAAAGTGACAAAAAAATGTTGCATTGATTTGATTATTTACTTCTGTGCAGCTCTGTTGTGATGAAAATTTCATTTCACATATATATATATATATATTAATATTAGTTATTATCATTGCTACACATATTTTTAATTGAAAGGTACTTCTTAGGTCTTGATAAAATGAAAATGTTAAATATCGCTAAATCACATTTCCTAAAACAGTGACTCTACTTTCTCACCTAATGTGGAGGAATGATATAAACTACAAAGAAAACTCATACAAGCTTGAAAAAGTTGTATGTAAATGCAGTCTTCTGATATCCCTTTGTGAGGATACAAATATATGCAGATGAATGGCATGATTATTAGACATTTGATGGGGAGGGGAATGGAACACAGATCTAAAATTCAGTAACTGTGGAAGGGGTAGGAAAGCAGTAAAATAAAACGTTATGTAGCTATGTGGAAAACGTACAAACCACATCGATTGATATTCATAATCGTGTTTAGTCATAAAGTCAACCTGAGCACGTTGTGTCGAAGTGTAGCTCTGATTTCATTCATAGACGCCAGCTGCACTTAGATGAAGCAGATTTCAATGAAGTTATGCAAATAAGGATCTAATTAGATGCAGATGAGAAAAGCCTTAGAACGTTTTATGCTAATGAGCCCTAATCCCACCTGTTTGTGATTCATAGTTGTTTTCTGACTCATTTGGGCACTATACTCAAAAAATGTTATAAAATGTAAAGTCACGCCTTTTATATGTGCTTTGCAAATGGAAAACAAGATTGTTGTTACTGCCAGCCTACATATTTCTCAGTGTAAGCTTTCTGAGTTGGCTGAGCCAAAATTATAGGTATCTCGCAGCACTTGACAGCCACAATCCCTTAAGATAAAATGTGTCAAGCACAGACTATTACTGAGTATGAATAGTCTGGAACTAAAAACAGAAAGGCAAATAAAGTCCAAGAACACTGGCAAGGCAAAGGAAGCCAAATAACCCTTTATTGTTGTTTGTTTGTTGTAAGCTCTTTCGGTAAGGAAAATCTTCCCCACCTTCCTCAGACAAAAATTGTAACAACCATAAAACAGTAAAGTGCTTGTTAAATACTTAAATGGTTGTGACCTCATAATTGTTCATCAGAAACTTAAAAAGCTAATACCATTTTAAAAACCACACATTTTCTTAATACAAATTACACTAATATTAGTCCCAGCAAGCAAGCAAAAATAATACATATAATAGGCAGACTGATCTATGTTAAACAAACTTAATAACATTAAAATATACAACTTTTTAAAAATAAAATTGTATACAATAAATGTAATAAAATACAATTAAATATACATGGTGTTATAGATTGTTTAACCCAGCAAGTGAACAGCTCTTAAAGTTTATAGATAAATATATATATTTTTTAAAACATACTTTTTTCATGTATATACATTTTTATATGTATATGTTTTTATAAATACATATCTGTTTATCTATTTTTCTAAAAGTACTTGGAAATAGAAGACATTTCACTTCTAGCATCCCAAATCTCAACTAAAAATGAAAAATGAATTGAATAATTTCATCTATTTAATGCAAATAGTTTCAAAAAACACTTAATGGACTCTATCTCATTCAAACCAGGGGCAAAATATGCAGCAGTACGAATCTGCCAAAAAACCTCCTGTAGTTCAAGCTTTAACTGCCATGGACCCCCTCTCACCTGTGGCTGCACTTGTTGCAAGACTACAAAAGCAAAATCATGATCTACATTGCCATGAACATGTTTGGTTAATTTAACAAGCACTTTACTGTTTTATGGTTGTTACAATTTTTGTCTGAGGAAGGTGGGGAAGATTTTCCTTACCGAAAGCGCTTACAACAAACAAACAACAATAAAGGGTTATTTGGCTTCCTTTGCCTTGCCAGTGTTCTTGGACTTTATTTGCCTTTCTGTTTTTAGTTCCAGTTGGTTGGTGTGTTGTAATTTTAGAGTATGAATAGTCTGCAGTTTCTGCCATTGTACTTGGGTATTACAGAAAATCTGTTCTTTGAATCCTCTATCCATGTTACAGGAGCTTGACAGTTCAAATACAGCATAAGACCTTTAATACAAACAAACAAAAAATGTATTTTCTATTGTTGTTTTCAGGAAGGAATGCAAAAGAACTTGCGTGTTTTCATTGCAGTACCCCAAGTGCACCACAAAGGAGTTCTATCTTTCCTAGGTGCAATTAGCAATCAGTTTCAGTATATCTTCACCATTTTGCCTGAATAGTATCCTATTATATAAAATATTTGTGTAATGTAAAAGAGCAAGGAACACATTCATTAAAATAGTTCGCCTAATTTTATTGTGCTTTGGGACCACAGAAGGCAACCAGCTTTAGTTTAGTCAAACCTTATTTAGTTTTGTCTCATATGAATTTATACAGTTCAGTCATATTAGGTGAGCAAGTTGAGAGCACAAATATACCAGCACTATCATAAGGAATGAAGACAATACTTTCAGTTATGATATTAATTTCACTGCAATGTTATAAGCGCAGACAAGATCAATAAGTCAATAAAGTAATGCATAGCTGCACAAATATTTTTAGATACTGCAGTGTCATTTTTTTACTACTTTGCTCTGTCACAATGAATGATTGAAGAGGAACTGTGAATTAGTGTGCCAGTGCAAGCATATATCACTCATAATTTGATCATGTATTTTTCAGAACCTGGGCAGCACACTGCCAACATGTACATTATTACATTTCTCAATCAGATATAAGTATGCTATATCCTTGGTAGATATATTTTCTGTGAGTTATCACTGAACCAAAAATAACACGCAGGTTAAAATTTAGGCTGTGGTGTATGGCACAGTAATCCAGAAGCATCCATCAAACTATATCAGACTTTATCACTTACTAACACTGAATTACTTTGAATGAGGAAAGAAATAAAATGTATTAATAAAATAGCAAATATAGCAACACTACCACCAGCACATATTTTACAGCCATGTTGTCAGAACTTACATAACATCATAATGACATCCTTGCAGACAATCCAGTACATTTCTGTGTATAGAAAAGTAACAACTAAAAGATATGCCCACTTGATGGACGGCTGATGGCTTTCCCTTAAAATAGCCAAATAAGGCATAGGTATGAAAAAGAAATGTGGAAGTCCTTGTGACTGTGTCAGAATAGTTAGTAAACTAACCTTGACACTGCTATCACTTCCATTGGTAGAACCCTTATATGATTGCATGGATTTGCCATGCTGATGTCACACCACAGAGGGTGTGGTTCACAGCCTCTTATCCTCTGTCCTGTACTTACAAATACTCCATGTTTGTGCTGGCACTAGCAGGATATGTGAAGGCCAAGTGTCAAGTCCTAAGTTGATCTAAAATGGAAGAAAGAGACTTCTATACTATTTGCAGGAGTCATACCTGCAGTAGCTGGAAAAGGCAACAGCTGGTACCAAAGGGGAAGATTTCTGCAATAAATTGGGTAAACATCCATCATCCCTGACTGGGACCCATCGCTCAGGACTGCAGTGTCAGTATAGTTAGGATGCCTTGCTGATGCAGAGGGTGGACTGGTACACCCATTACGTAATGCAGGTTCAGGAGAAAAGACAGTAAGTACTTTTCCTTTTCACTTTTTTTTCCCTGTCATTTATATAGGGCACTAAATATGTGGGGAATAATCATAATCTTATGTATACTATGTATGCATGTAAATGAAAGCTAAGTAAATGCAGGCATGCACACCTAAAAATGTAAAAATATGCATGCAAACATACACATTTATCTATACACACACCCACACGTGTGTGTGTGTATGTGTGTGTGTGTGTGTGTGTGTGTGTGTGTGTGTGTATACATATATATATATATATATATATATATATATATATATATATATATATATACACACACACACATACATTTACACATACAAATACATAGGTAGACCTAGACAGAGTGAGGGTGGGGAACAAACCAGCAATTGAATGACCAGCATGCAAGTTTTTGCAGCGTGATCATTTCAAATAATTTCAGTACAAAGCAGAAGTTCTCTACCTTTCAGGTACTTTTGTTGCTATTAAGACAGGAAAACAAAGGTAATATCTGTAAAGCACAGTGCAGATTACATTGCTAAGATATGTACCTTCTTGTTAAAATTGGGAGCCTGTAAAAAAATGTGTAACATTTGCCATTAATAGTATTGCAACAGTAGATAAGTTTTACCTCAGACCTACACACACATGAAATAATCTGCAGCCCTTCGATATATGATATCACAGGAACTCATTTAAACCTTGTTTTGTTTTAGAAAACAAATTGAAGAAGTGATAGTAGGAAATAAAAAATGAAAGTAAATGCACCTAGACTAGTCATTACTGGTATCACTTTGCATTTAGTGTACCAAGGCGTGCTATACTGTTTACTTTATTATTGCATCCATTGTATGACAGCTGCTTAAAAAAATAAATAATTGCATTCCACAGCTATGCACACACAAATAAAGAAATATACATTCCTCTTCCTCCTCTTCTTCTTCCTGTAGCTGATGATAATCATAAGCAGTCTCAAAGAAGGACAACCCTGCTACCTGTAGATGTTCTTAAGTGTGAAAAAATGATGACTTTCTTTAAGATCATTATAAGGGAGGCGGATGTGTTCTCTATTCCATTGTGTGGTAAATAAAATGATGGTAGTCTGATTACTTTTTATATGATTTGGAATGCATAGGTAAGAATCAAGTTATTTCTTTGATTGCTGGAGGCTGAAAATGAAATGGTCAGCAAACTATTAAAGCAGCACAGAATTTATTTATTAGATTTATTTATTAATTTTTTTTCTAATAAAAATAGATAAAATCACTTAGAAAATATACTACTCCTATGAAACATGCTGCAAAGATATTGCATACATCTTGCTTTATGTATCTCAACTTTTGCAAGATTAACAATGCTACTGCAATTTTAATGAAACTAAGAGTTATGTCATCACACGCAATAATGAAGGTGATGCACCACAACATGATCTGATTTGAAACTCATACATTTAAAGATGTACATCAATGCATGCAATTGACAACACAAGTATTCACTATCATTATCATTAAAACATGGGTTTACATACATTGCACACTTGGTTTCTGTTTATAGCAAAAGTAAATGTTTACAGCTTTTAATATATTTTTCCTGAGTAATTTTGTTTAAAAAAGAACTGACTTCAAATACTGCACCTCCCCAGAGTTAATTAGGAATTACATGAAATGAAGTATGAACAATATATTCTCTTGTGAAATCTGTAGAGCTCCATGACAAAGACAGTAATCCAAGGATGAAATCGATCCTGGAATTTTATGTTTGCCCTCTAAAGACTGCAGTGATTATGTTACAACCTGTTCTGTTATAGTTCATCCTACATGTGGTTTGTGCTTATTAATGAAGACATAAGCAAAGAGAAAGCTCGATAACCTTACATTAAAATAAGCATACAAAGTAAAAGCAGAAATACCCAACTATACCATGAATATTAACTATATAAACTTATAAATGTTCATAAAAGATATAATATTGCAATGTGCTGAAAAGAATTAAAGTAAACACACCGGCAGTAATAAAACAGTACTGAATGGTTAATAAAGCAACTCACTGATAGCACTTTACTCGTATGTGGGGAGGTGTTTTATTGTGTTTTATTCAGCCAGAAGCAATTGTCATAATTATTTCAAAGATTCAGTTTTCCTCTTAACGTGCTCATACCTCGATTAATTCCAATGCTCCTTGAGCTTTTCTGTTGCCCACATTAACTCTTTAACTAGTGCACTGTTTAAAAAGTTAAAATCATTCATTAAATGATAAATACAGTAACCCAAATGTGGATGACATGAGGAATGATGCTTCATTTATGAACATCAAATATCAGACTTACTTGTAAAGAATACTATATTTGTACTACATAATCCTGCATCATGCAAATAATAGCAGCCTCAATTAAATGATCCTTGGTCACTCACAGCTTTGCTTCTTCTGTTAGTTGCTCTTTTTCAAATACTGAGACCTATCTGACTTGATCTACAGCAAAGACTGGAGGTATACCCTAGAATTCCTGCAATGCACTTTTTATCTTTAAGCCAGTCATAAGTAATGGTACAGATATCAACAACTTCTGAATATAACAAACCTTGGAAATTAGTGATTTTATTTTTGAAACTTATGGCATTTAACAATAGCAGCTTCACCTTTGATATCTATCTTGTATACATTTTATTTTTTATTGTTATTTATTTATTTTAATCCAAAGAAATCTAAAACGATACAACAGGGATGGAAAATTTCCTGCTTTTTTTTTAATTTCTCCAAGTCTTTTGAGTTTCTAATACCATGGCGGGAATGGATCCTATTCCTAAGTCAAAATATAATTATAGTTCATGAAATTATGTAGAAAGAATAGTCGGTACAAATTGTCAAGTGGTTCACTCACCAAAAACAGGAAACCACAGTGAACAACAAAAGCGGTGAACCAGCCACTAAGGACAATAAAATAAAGTACTCCTGTACTTTCAGCCGTAAACACTGGCAATGTAAAATCACCAAATTAGCAATCCGAACAGACCAAACCATGCACAGAACTGCCACACCTGTGCTGACAAAAAACGATGGCTCTTCTTAGTAAAAATGAATGTCCTTTGATCAAAACCAGAAACAGGAACAAAAAGGAATAAGCGCTTTCACGCGGTGCAACCGCGCTTCTTCAGATTTCATTCAAGTATAACAAGTGTCTAGCTTATATTCCGCACTAGGCGGGAACTTACATCAATTAGTTGAATCAATTAATCAATTGGTAAACTTGCTGCTAAGCAACCATTGCTTGGCATATATATCAAACATTGTGTAAATCTGAACATGAGATACATCAGTATAGATATAAACCCTAAGTAATCAACAAATATATTATGTTCCTGTGCAACCATAGCTGTAAAAACAGCTATCTCTTAAAACATTAATAAAACATCATGTTCACAAACATTAAGAACAATAAACTCAAACCATACTTATAGGGACTCTTTCAGAGTCAAGTTGGTGCAGACCAAACAGATCACAATGTGTTAATCATTATATTCAGAAGCAATCAAAGCACTCGATCGCATAAATCCATTGTTACTGTAACTAAATCATAGACCCAAAAGATATACATTTGTAGCCTTTAAAGGCATACACCTAAGACAATGCAGATCTCAGTCCTCTTATAGACCGCATAAAGCTTCAAAGTGTATGACACGCCTATATAGTTACGTTCAATAGAATATATCATTATAGTGGCAAAATACAGATATATCATGCCATGTATATATCTATGGATTCTCGTTGGAAATAGTAAATACCAAATCACTTACATTCAGCTATATCTGCCTCACTAAACATACCAGTGTGGAACAGAAAATTCAGGCTTAACATCGCTGTATAACGCTCTGACGCCATAACGCTATGGCTGCCAGGTTAAGATATTATTTAAAGCAACAGTGAAAAATAGTGAGAAATATTGAAAAATATAAGACTTCTACCATTAGTTTCATTATGTGCTATAGGTATGATGTCAATACCAACTTGCATCTACAGCAAGCCCTGTCTATATTGAACATTGAATATTTATTACATATAAGCATAAGAATCAAAACATATATATACATATCTATGTGGTGTAAACTTCCATGCTCATCACACTCTTCTGAATATATGAAATCTCTTGTTGAACATGAACATATGTCCACATAGCATCCTATCAAACAAATGGATTATAAACTAAATGTATGTTTATAAGACTCTTCTAAAACTTCTGGAAAATAGCTAGAACATATCATGCCATATGCAAAAATCTTGATCAAATAGGCTATAATAGCTAACACAAAGAGGCTCAAGGAAACAGCTCTCCGAAAACATGGATAAAGGATTTAGACAACATATCAAATAAAGATATATAACAAAATATACATTCTAAAAGATCAAGGACAACCATGTCCATATACAAATAAAGAGAGATGTGTATAAAAATATATAAAACGTAAAAATATATACAAAATTATGTCAGCCCAAAAAAAAAAAATTTTTTGTATATATACATCCCAGAAAAAACCAGTGGTGATATCTGAGAATAATAGGTATCTGCTATGCATGGCTTCAACAACCTTGCATAGCAATATATATTAAGTATGATCAGAAAGTATTATATCTAAGAATAAAACGTATCTATATACAAAACATTAACAACTATACATTACATAACATAATATATATTAATTGTGATCAGAAGTTATTATAGGAGCCCAGTAATATCAGTTTAAAATACATTTATTTATATTTCTCTCATCACAATTCATGAAATTAGTATTGTTTCAATCTTTGATGTTAGGCAGAAGGGCTCTTTTTAGCACACGCACTGTACTTAGTATTAACTCCTTCTCCAATTCATATGGATTTACATGTATTGATAACATATCTAAGTATGATTGTAATTTCTTTTTATAAGACCCATTTCTCCTACTATTATTGGAACTGTCTGCATATCTGTAATCCACATTGCCCTCATTTCTGCCTGCAAATCATGGCATTTTATGTGTTTATGTCTCTCTGTACATAAGATACTGTAGACACTGGGTGTAGCAATTTCAATGATTAATGCTAATTTTGTCTTCTTTTCATGAACTACTATATCTACTTATCTCAAATCTATTTTTGAACTGTTGGTAATGGGTGATCCTGTGTGATATAAACTTTATCATTTTCTATAATGCTTTCAATGTTTTTCAGCTACTTCAATATTATAATGTTTGCACAATCCCCAATGCGACAGTCTTGCCACATTATTATTATGCCTTTCAGTATACAGTCCTTCTGTCATAACAGCAACAAGATGCGTGATTGTTTCCAATTCTATTTTACAAAACTTACATTTGTCTGTTTCTCCCACATGTTCAATGGACTTTGTCAATCAACATGTACTTAGTCCACTATCTTGGGCCACCAATATTAACCTATCGTCTTTTGGTTTAAATTCACCCCTCCTTATCCATTCCTGTGTTAAATCCTGAAAAACATAAGGCTGTTCCAAGAGTTTTCTATACTCGCAACTATATTTATGCATTGTCCAAATTTCTTGACTTCTCATCTGTTCCTTCACTTTATATTCTGTCTTTTGTTTTTTTTTTTGGCACATTCAGTTGCTGCTTGATTTTTAACTACTTCTGATTTGATTCCCATTCCCGCTTGACACAGATATGCTTTTGCTAAACTACGCAGTCATCTTAGACTTATTCTCCTCATGTTTTAAAACATTCACGATGTTTGGGTCTTGTGATGTCAGCAGATATGTATGCAGTCCTACAATTGCGGATCTATATATGTAATCAAAGAGGCCCATACCTACTTCAGAATGGAAAATATATAGTCTCGGTAAACAATGATTTTTATTTATCATTTGATAAGCATGAAACATCATTCTTGTTTTCCTGTCCATTCAATCCAACACCTTTTAGGTCCAGTCAATCACACCAAAACTGTAAGTTAGGACAGGAAGAGAAAACTGGTTTATAGCTTGGATTTTATTCCTAGATGGCAATGCTGTTTTCAGTATTAATTTTATTCTTCTAAAATATTCCTTACCAAGTTTTATTCACATTTGTTCATGTTTGATTGTTGATCTTTCATCAGTTCCCAAATACATATATACTCCGTCTTGGTCAAGTTCTTTTATATCACATTCCTGTCCCAGGTTGATGTTTTCTTGGTGCTGCAGCTTTCCTGCTTTAAAGGTTGCTTTTGAACATTTATCAAGACCAAATGGCATCCTTATATCATCTGAAGAAGAAGTTTTAACCACTTGCAGTTGTGCTTTCGCTTCCTTATCTGATGAACTATGCAGTTTTAAATCATCCACAAAAAGAGGATGAGAAATCTTTACACTGTTGTTTTCTGGGAGCGAAATTGTAGCCACGACTTAATCTGTTAAATAGACAGCTTATTGGATTAAGGGCAAGCAAAAGAGCAGCAGTGACAAAGAGTTACCCTGGAATATCCCCCTTTGAATTTTTATTGCTGGAATAATAATTTGTCCTGCTTCATGGCTTAACTGCAAAGTGGTTTGCCACTGTTTTGTGGTCACTGTAATGTAATCAGTCAGTGTAGGGTGTATCTTATACATTTTAAACACTCTTTTATCCATGAATGTGGGATACTATCCAATATTTTTTTGAAGTCTATTCTTGCCATGCTTAGATTCTTCCCCTTTTTACAATTCTCCATTATGACTTGCTTTAACAACAAATGATCCTTTGTTCCATATGATTTTCTTTTGTTACCCTTGTTCTATTGCCATAATTGAGTTTTCTCCTAAATGACTATGAACTCTGTTGGCATCAATTTCAGTGTATATTTTATACATGATTGGAAGGCAAGTTATTGACTGGTCTGTAGTTTTTGGGATAGCTTACAGGTTTGCTCTTAAGTAGGAGTATTGTTTTTCCTGTTGTTAACCAAGTAAAGATGTTAATATTTTTAGCCAGAAGGTAAGTACTGGATCTAGGCCTTGGGTTTTCCAATTAGAAGCTTTTCTTAACTTTGTTTCAATTTCTCTGGGCATTACTTCATCCCATTTCATATCTACATTTGAGCTTTTTTTTCTTTCTTTTATATCCATTCACCATCTTTGTTATATTTCACAGGATCTTCATAGTTATTTCTCCAAAATGTATCTATTTCTTCCTTTTTTGGTGGTGTTTCAATTCCTTTTGCCTTGTTTCACAATTCTCTATAAAAACTTTTTTGGGTTATCAATAAATTGCTAGTTTTGTACTTTTCCTTTATATTTTCTGCATATCTTCTACATGTTGCATCGTGTGCTGATATTTTTAGTTTATTATTACAATAGTGCACAATAGATCCCAATCTGCTCTGCTACTGCACATTGCTTTTATCGTGTCTATCTTTCTAAGTATTTTTGTTGCTCTGTTCCCACTTCTATACTCTTCTAACAGGGACACTTCTTGTCTTAATTGCTTTATAGTTTTCTCTATCCAATACTTACATGATGGTATTTGATTTCTCCCCTTCCTTTCCCTTATTGCCCTGTATTTTTGCGTTAAGACTTTACCTGTTATTAATTTAGCTACACAGTAATATATCCTATTTATTTCTGTTACATCGCATGAATTATTATGAACAGTCCAAATTAATGTGTTCTTTTCTGTTATCAGACTTCTAACTTTTTGGGTTTTATTGACTTTCTCTAGTCTATTTCTTTTATAGATGTTATTATGTCTGTCCATCTCTATTAAATCAAGCAACTCTTCTTTTAGATCATTTTCTTCTTACCTGAGGGCACATTCTTTGTTCACCATTTCCTGTGGGCATTCTAGAGTACACTAGTCTATCACTCTACAAAATTTACTGCATCAGAATTGCCACAGTTTCCTGTTCCTTCTCATGCTATGCAACTCCAACTGAACTTTTGTACTGGTTTCATTTGGAAGGCCCCAAATTATCTTCATATGGCAACTGATCAGATGTTTCCTGCTCCGCTGGTTTCTCCTTAATTTCGGGTTCCATTTCACTATCCTGCTGTGGTGTTATCATAGTTAGATTTTCTACACTAAATCCTTCACTTCGCAGGTAATCCATAATCTCAGTTTGCATTTCTTTAACTTCTCCATTACTAATCCTCTTTTCTACTTTTCTTCTTTGTTTTCTTATTTTTTGTATTATAAAAGTTTCCATATTCAGACGCCTTTGCCTGTATTTCTCTTCAAATACCTTCAGTGCTGCTCTTTTTTGCATTGATTAGTTTTGCTTTCTTCTTTGCATATTGCACCATATAAAACCTTTTCCATCCCAAGTCCATATTTCTTCTTCAGATGACTCCTGCTCCTCCTGTTTCTCCATACTTGGGGGACTTGTTCCATCATGCTGTGATATAACCTGTGTTAGACATTAAACATTAAATCCTTTACTCACAGGTATCCTGTAACTTCAGCTTCTATTTTTTTAACTTCTACTTTACTAAGCTTTTATTCTACATTCCCTCTTTGTGATCTTATTTTTTGTACTGTGAAATTTTCCATATCTGTATGCCTTTGCCTGTATTTCTCTTTGGATATCTCTGGGGCTGCTTTATTTGTATTGATTAATTTGGGTCCCTCTGTTACATAAATATTGCACCACATCAAACCTCACTTTGTTTCCCTTGTCCATATTTCTTTTTTATACCTTTCAAAAATCTCTAGATTTTGTTATTTATATTTTTGCACTTCCTCTGTCACTTCTTTTTCCAAATGGCCCAAAGTTTCTTTGCCTATATAATATTTTTCATAAATCTGTTATATTAATGAACACAAATTTGCATTTGAAGCATTTGACAGTTTTTCTTTTGCAAGTATTTTTCATTCCTCTAATTTCTCTCAATGTTTTTGTATATCTTCTGTCTGGAAATTCTGGGCTTCTTGCATAATAGTAGAAATATTTTTTTCCTTATCCTCAGTATCAGTAGTCCATTCTATCATCTTTAAGGCTCTTTTTTGGCCTATCACTTTTTGTGATTTTTGGGACTACTACTTCTTTCTACAAAATGGGGGGGGGGGCATCCTCCACCTAGGCCAGGCCCCATTGTAGGAATGTTTCTGTATTTTGAGGATTCTACACTGTCATTTTTCCAGTCTTGGCACCAGTGTGCATACCAGGATTGGGTGTTTTTTTATCCTGGGTCTTGTGCACCCAGCTGACTTTTTTTTAACCTATGTCAGTCCATGGTATATGCTATATAAAATACAGTCTACATATCAGTGTTGTCTTGGTGAGGTTTGGTGAGAAACAGGGTCCACCTCATGAAGGTACTCACCAAGACTTGAGGATGAATTCAATTACAGCACTACTGCTCTCCTTTGCTTGCTCATTTATCATCTGTCCATTTGGGCCCCTTATCATCTCTCCATTTGGGCCCCTTATCATCTCTCCATTTGGACCCCTTATCACCTCTCCATTTGGACCCCTTATCATCTCTCCATTTGGGCCCCTTATCATTTCTCCATTTGGACCCCTTATCACCTCTCCATTTGGGCCCCTTATCATCTCTCCATTTGGACCCCTTATCATCTGTCCATTTGGACCCCTTATCACCTCTCCATTTGGGCCCTTTATCACCTCTCCTTTCAGACCCCGTGTTCAGTATAAGTATTCCCATGGTGAGATAGGTGAAGTCCAGTAAGTGTAATGCATTATGGTGGGTTGCACATTTCACTTCATGCTGATAGGCTCTGAATCACCTATGTATTACGCCACATCTTTAAACACTGAGGGATTGCAAAACATTTTTGTGACATTCAGTTGCACCATATAAAACCTTTTCCATCCCAAGTCCATATTTCTTCTTCAGATGTCTCCTGCTCCTCCTGTTTCTCCATACTTGGGGGACTCATTGTTCCATCATGCTGCTATATAACCTGTGTTAGACGTTATACATTAAATCCTTTACTCACAGGTATCCTGTAACTTCAGCTTCTATTTTTTAACTTCTACTTTACTAAGCTTTTATTCTACGTTCCCTCTTTGTGATCTTATGTTTTGTACTGTGAAATTTTCCATATCTGTATGCCTTTGCCTGTATTTCTCTTTGGATATCTCTGGGGCTGCTTTTTTTGTATTGATTAATTTGGGTCCCTCTGTTACATAAATATTGCACCATATCAAACCTCTCTTTGTTTCCCTTGTCCATATTTCTTTTTTATACCTTTCAAAAATCTCTAGATTTTGTTATTTATATTTTTGCACTTCCTCTGTCACTTCTTTTTCCAAATGGCCCAAAGTTTCTTTGCCTATATAATATTTTTCATAAATCTGTTATATTAATGAACACAAATTTGCATTTGAAGCATTTGACAGTTTTTCTTTTGCAAGTATTTTTCATTCCTCTAATTTCTCTCAATGTTTTTGTATATCTTCTGTCTGGAAATTCTGGGCTTCTTGCATAATAGTAGAAATATTTTTTTCCTTATCCTCAGTATCAGTAGTCCATTCTATCATCTTTAAGGCTCTTTTTTGGCCTATCACTTTTTGTAATTTTTGGGACTACTACTTCTTTCTACAAAATGGGGGGGGGGGCATCTTCCACCTAGGCCAGGCCCCATTGTAGGAATGTTTCTGTATTTTGAGGATTCTACACTGTCATTTTTCCAGTCTTGGCACCAGTGTGCATACCAGGATTGGGTGCTTTTTTATCCTGGGTCTTGTGCACCCAGCTGACTTTTTTTTTTAACCTATGTCAGTCCATGGTATATGCTATATAAAATACAGTCTACATATCAGTGTTGTCTTGGTGAGGTTTGGTGAGAAACAGGGTCCACCTCATGAAGGTACTCACCAAGACTTGAGGATGAATTCAATTACAGCACTACTACTACTCTCCTTTGCTTGCTCATTTATCATCTCTCCATTTGGGCCCCTTATCATCTCTCCATTTGGGCCCCTTATCATCTCTCTATTTGAACCCCTTATCACCTCTCCATTTGGGCCCCTTATCATCTCTCCATTTGGGCCCCTTATCATCTCTCCATTTGGACCCCTTATCACCTCTCCATTTGGGCTCCTTATCATCTCTCCATTTGGACCCCTTATCATCTCTCCATTTGGACCCCTTATCACCTCTCCATTTGGGCCCCTTATCACCTCTCCTTTCAGACCCCCTGTTCAGTATAAGTATTCCCATGGTGAGATAGGTGAAGTCCAGTAAGTGTAACGCATTATGGTGGGTTGTACATTTCACTTCATGCTGATAGGCTCTGAATCACCTATGTATTACGCCACATCTTTAAACACTGAGGGATTGCAAAACATTTTTGTGACATTCAGTTGCAATACGAGCTGTTTTTTTAAGCTTTCTAGGATATTATGGCAATAAATCTGGAATCCTTTTGTATGTCTAAGAGGAAGGACATGCTTAGAATTCAGTCTCATATGAGAATTCAGTTGTTGCAGGAATACAGTTCCCACAAGCAATACATAACACTACAGCTGAAATAACAATGCACAATTCTGCAAAAGTAACAACTGGCCAACTCTAATGTTTAAAACACAAGTAAGTAATGTGCAATATACCAAATTAGTTAAGAGTAATTATACAAATGAGATGCAGGCAGAAAAAAGCATAAGTATGCAGTATAGATGGAGATGTGTTGAAGCAACATGTATGCAGAGATGTCTTATAGTTACTGCTCATCATGAATGTTCAACACATATATTTTGCATACAAAGAAAATAGGCAGTTAGTACCCAACCACTGTTCATAGCTTCATGCCTGAATACTAAGCTAACTGCCTGAAGGGCCTTTTTAAGCCTAGTCAATAACTTGAGGTCAGATTTAAACCCTGTACCTTGTGTCTATGAAGTGTCAACCTTAACCATAATGCTAAACCCACCCTCTAAAATATTCAAAGCTGAATTCAAACCCTGCATTATTGGTGCCATTAGTCACATCTTACTGCATTACTACATTGAGCTACAGATGAAGTTAATAAGTTAACCCTGATGGATTCTAACTCACAGCCTTCTGATCATGCTGCAAGGTCTGCTTTAGCTGTAAGGCAGAAGATTAACAGCAATGTATGATGTCACAGAGCAATAATGTGATAACATAAGCAGTACTGAAAAATATCTCAAGCAGCACTATGAAGAGGAACCCACCTCTAAGTGTACTGCTATATCGCCGATATCTATCCATCAGCAAAATGCCACAGGCTCAATGTCTTAACAGATTGATATACTGACAGTCAGATAGGCAGGTAAAAACCTTAACAACTGAGCTGCTGTGCAATATGACTTTAACAGATATATGCACAGTGGTAACTCACACATTCCTGCAATGAGGATTGTCATTGCCTCATCTGTGTCTCCTGCTTGAAAATAATATCTAGGCATTCCTATTTTAATCAGGTTTTAGTGCAGAAATACTTAGTCAAAATGTACGTACCTAATAAATGATGATGCCATCTTTTACCTAATCAATTTCATTATGGTTGTCTCCAGGCAGACATATCGTTGTTGAGTTCCCTGTCCTCCTGCCCAGAATACATGCTTATTTGTCTCTGTCAACTACAACTATGACAGTATGAAATAAAAGAAAGTACCTTTTGGTTGTTTGCCCTGTGAGAACAGCATCATATGAAGCTGTTGACATATGAGATCCTTTGCCTTGCCGTACCCCCCCCCCCAGGTACCTGTAAAGCTGATCATAAAGCACCCCATGCCTTGTTAGAGAGTTGCAATGCCCAGTCTCAAAGAAGGTAAGGCTATAAGGCATATAAATGTGTTAAGAACATCTTGTGACTTCCTTTATCAGAAGAAGACTTTTTTAGAAGTGGTTAATCCATAGGGATTTTTGATGTCTTTTAACTTGGAAAGTAATGCAAATGAAGAAAGACTACAAAGTCATGCTGGCCACAGGCAGATCTAAGAGCAGGCATAGTGTTTATGACAAAAAAATAAACAAAATGGGTGCTGATGTGAACATGATAAAGTAGGAGGATAAAAGACTGTCCAGCCAGATAGGGCACCTGGAAGGTATGTAATGTATAGATTTAGCAGAATGTATCTCCTAGCTTCAACGGCACTGTCTCTACGCATATTTTTATATTGCAGACTCTTCTCTTGAGCGAACTACTATGCAACTGAATACTGTTGTTATAGTTTTAAAACGTATCAGTTTTGTAACACTGTTTTTCAGCTGTATCCTGGGTGTGGCTTAACTGGGGATATTTTGGATCAGTCCCTTTCCTTGGTTAATAAAAAAAATGAAAAAAAAGATCACCCTGCAGTGCCTAAATGTTTTGGACTGCAATAGGGTGAGGATATACCCAATATATTGCAGTTTCTTTAAAAAATTTTGATGAACTGTGGCACCTTTCTGTCATGTAATAGACTACATGACTGAATGTGCCCATTGATCTCTAACCTGCTCAGGGCATGATGCTTCCTACTCCTCATCATCATCGCATTACTGAACTACCTTGAGAAAATGGGATATATTATGAGCTTTGTGCTCCACCTGAAAACTTATTTAAGCTAATCACTTGTGGAGAGTACTCACAGTAAGACATTGTCCTGTTCGATTCTCAGCTAGAGCGTCTTCTGTGTGGAGACATGTGTGAATGGGCGTACCTTCATTGAAGGTTGTGCGTCAGAGCTGGCAACTCGGCACGTAAAAATCTACTGCCAATCATTAGCGGACCAGAGTTCTGCTGTGGTGACCCTTAACCGGGAAAAGCCGAAAGACACAGCAACAACTTGTGGAGAGTAACAGAAGGTTTTCCTTTTGAGGTCAGCAAATGTTGGACCTATTCTAAGTAAGTCTGTTATATCCTTATTCATACAAAGACATGCATCTGAAACATTTCTCTCTGGGCCTCCGCTGAAAATTGGCTTTGTTCCAAGTCACTTTCCCAGTTAACAAATGTTAAATAAAATAAAATAAATGATTGCATTGATTAAGTTCAGGGTGCCCTTCTAATCTGTAAGTCATACATAATGACTCAAAGATTTAATTTACCAATGTGGGGTGTTTAGCTAGAAAGCTTAACTGTTTAACAGCTACCTAATCTTTTTAATAAAATAGTGGCCTTTGTTCAGGGGAAAAACATTTATGTCATTGCTAATTTACAAGTTATAGAAAGGATTGCATGGGGTATAAGAGAACATCATTGAGTTGTTTTCTCATTTTGATGCACTTAAAAACTGTAATGGGGTGATAAACACACTGATTTGGATATTATTCTGGCATGTTCTATAATGTGTAGAGTGGGCTGATTGACCATTGTCCTTATACTCTTATCATGGTCATGAGTTACAGAGGTTGATGACATTTTATGTTTTCTGTACAAGGTCTGAGGTGGGCACTGTTGGCTGAATGGCATGTTGTGGCACTGACTATGTGACTGCGGTTGGACTAGGATTTGAACTAGATGCTTGCTGTCATGTGGCTAGTTAAATAATTCTGTCTTGCTCAGGGTCTGCTCCTGTATAAATGACAAATTCATGTGAGTGTTGATGTGCTCTGGCCTAAATTTGGCTTCTCATGTTGTTGAAGTGTAGTTTCATCTTTGCTCAGTGAGCAGTTAATGGATGTTCACTATCACATGATATTTGACACAAATATTTTGGAATGCTCTGGTCTTTACTTTGTTTGTACAATGCCTAGGGGGTCAGTCTCAAAGCTTCATTGGCATTTGGGTGTCATGTTCACTGCTGCCATGTTGTTGAAGTATGCACCCTGTGTTTGGGCATTTGAGCTTGGCATTTCAAATAAAATGCTTGCAACTTTTGGTGTCCCTGACTTTATATTCCAGCTGCTGATTCTGAAACCCAATGGAGACTGATATGAAGGGTGGATTAATTCTTTAAAAAATTATTTATATTTAGTGGTTCACAATAAATAAAAGTAGTTGAGTGGACTCTAAGTATGTTGTAGGACTTTTTTATTTACAAGTGTGAAGTTTTAGAGGCTGTACAGTACCTATTTGAATATTAGATCAATTGGGCTCTTATTCAAGTTGTGAGAGTTTGACAGTAAAGTAGTTTTCATCTTTTTTTAAGTCGTTTCTTAATAAGCTAATATTGCAGTCAGCAACAGGTATGAAGTTTTTAGTTTCTGTTATGTGTAAACCTGCATCTTTTAATTAGTTTCCGGATTATCATAAATTGGGGTTCTTTGGAATGTATGTGATACCAATACAAATTTAATGAGAACTTTGTGAGAGAAGGTACCAAGGAGTCAGCTTTGCCCACATTGCACTGTATGTATGGGGTAGTGACTTAGAATAATACATCTTTTGTAAAGAAATGATTCTACCTTCCCCTACCATTTAACCTGCCCTACCTCCTCTGTATGTTTAGATTTATACCAAAATGAAACAAAAAGTGTGACTTGGGCAAGCAGCAGTTACCTAATACTCCAGATATCAGCATTCTGCACATGCAAGAATATTGTAAGACTTGGTCCTTTGCTCTCAAACCCCCTACAATAAACCCCACCGAATGTAAGGACTACAAACATGCAATATCAACCTACTCTGATAAAATATCAACAATCACTTATGATTGCACCACCATTAACCCTGATACAACACCAAGCTTTGCTAAGGAACTCTACATTCATTTAGAAAAATGCAAAGAACGTGTAATCCCTACCAGAACTAATTATCATGGGGAAATTCAAAAATTAAGTACCCTGGTGGTCCACCATCATACATAAACTCTACAATAAATGAAATAAACTCCTCAAGTTATACAGTAATTCTAAATAATCTCTTCTAAAGGAATAAAGCATTACAAAAAATTGGAAAAACACTGTTAACTAAGTCAACTAAAGGATGTCATGAACTTAGACTGAGCTCTAAAGCCAAAGATATTTATACATCTTTCTTTAGCTGTGTTTGAAAACTAAGAAACAATACTCCACATTGCTCTGAATTCATTCAAAATGATGACTGAAATTATAACCCAACAGATATTGCCAACTTCCTTTCAAACAAATGTATTACTGGTTTCACCCTTGAGACTTTTGTCTAAAATCCTGACATACCAGAATCCCTTACTTCCTCATATATCTCTAAGTGTTATTTACTGAATGTGCTGAATGTGCTAGCCAAGACCTAAACACTTCTTCCATGTGACCTAATAATATACTTGTTTGCTTAATAGCAGCATTAAACATGCCCTTGCAGACTCACTCCTTAAACTGTTTAACCTACATTTAGCTACATATTTTCATCCTTTATGAGTGGTAGACTGCAGTGGTGATGCTTCTCCATAACGGTGGCCTTATAATTGGCCCAGGTAATTGCAGATCTATCAGCCTAACAAGCCTCATCCGCAAAGTCATGGAGCACAGTATAACTGATCTTTTAAACTACATTATCAAGAATATTATTAGACTTGATCTTCAACACACTGGCTTTTTGAAAGACAAAGCCTGTCTACTGTGTTTTGTTATCTTCTTTAAAAGGATCATTGAGGTTGTAAATGGTGGCAATGAGGTACCCATGGTGTATCTTGACCTGATGAAGGCCGTCAGTGCAATTCCACACGCTCAGAGTAAATGCTATAAAGTATAGTTATTATCACTTTTGGTAGACAACCCCTACCTTCATCATATTGCATAGACAACACACTAGTAAAAAACAAAAATGTAGTCATGGTCCTTGGAACTTGAATTGATATTCCCTTGCTTTTGACCATCATGTGACAATGGTTTTCATGAAATCCTTTTACTTAATACAGCTTATTGCCAAAGGAATATTATAAAGGTCTAAAGAGGTAATCAATCCCTTATACTCACCATTGATTAGAGCAATTATTGAGTGCAGTACCTCCTTCAGGATATATTTCACAAAACATATCAAGCAATTAGAAAGATCCCAAACAATTAGAAATACCTGAAAAGATCCTAGTAAAAAAAAAAACATAGGCTTAAACTCTAGAGCTATCAAGAGAAGAGGGAAGCTCTATCCCTTTATTCGGTGTCTTCTTAACATTTTAGGAGAGATCTCTGTCTTGTTTACCATGCCATTAGAAAATCTGTTGTTCTGTACTTCTTGCATTTCCATAAGTCCAATGTTTCCACATGCATTGCTAACAGTGACCTAAATCTTCACCAACAATTAAATAAAACATTGTGGAGGGACAAGTTTATAACCCAGCACTCCGCATGATTTCTGTAACAAACTTCCCTAAAAATCCATAGTACTCTAAATCTACTCCAAATAAACAAGACATGCAGCGATAGATTTGTTACCCATCATCAACCCTTTCTCTGTTATAAACTTCTTCTTCTCCAAATTATGTAGTGCGATACACTGCCTGTCTTTAAAAGGAGCTGGACAACTGGGTTGGTATTCAAAAATTCACCCCTACTATGACAGGTGTATCCCTCCTTGAAAAGGGTGGTAAGGACTAAGGGTGGGTATCACTAAGGTGGAAATGGTCTCTTGCAGTGTTGTCTTGCAACTCCTTGAGCCTATGATGCTGTTCCTCTTCCTGTTCTTATGATCCACGGCATGCAGTGTGACTTACTATCTTCATTTAAACATAACCTAGATGACTAGATAGGCATTCACAAATTAGCTTTGGGATTGACTGGTATAGGCCTCCTGAAGAAAGGAGATACAGACTGTGGGAAGGTACTGGAAAAGTGCAAATAGTCATAAGACTCAGTAGCTTTGGAATATTTATGAATCTATGCAGATGATTCCATCATGTATAACTGTAAAGATAATACCCTTAGAGATTGACAGAAATGAATTTTGGCTACTGCTTACATTAGTGGCTCTGGCTGTAATATTTAAAGAAGGCTATGTCTTTAGACCTTGCCACTGGTACAATTTTACTATGTGAACTAGTGTTTTAGTAATTACAAATAGGACATGGTCTGGCTTCTGCTTATATTTCCTAGGCATATATTTTTTTTGTGTATTATGTTATAGCAATATACCATGTTTGGAAGTAGGTTGTGCTGGGATTGACTCATACCTAGTGTGGTTTATTCACAAGGTGGAAATCTGCTGTTTGACTAAAATCACTTAACTGAGTGTGCCTGGGTCACCCTTGAAAAAAGGTACTTCTGATTAATGGGTTTACCTGATTAAAAAAAGAAAGAATTAGGATGCTTTAATGGACATAAAGAAAACAGCCTCACTTATCAGCATTTCCTCATTAAGTGCTTTTGATTTTTCAACTTCCAAGTCTTGTTGCATTCACCTAAGTGTATATATATATATATATATATATATATATATATATATATATATATATATATATATATATATATATATATATATATATACTGTACTGCTTTTGAATGGATTATAAGTTCAGTATAAATAATTAACTGGAAACAGCGTGCTTCTGAAACAACAGCTATGGCAAGGAATTCATAGCCCAGCAGGCAGAAAACTTTCTGGAAAAGTTTATTCATGGTATAACAGTGGCTGCAGTTTGTTTGTGTCTTTCAGCTTTTCCTGGTTAGGGGTCGCCACACGGAACTCCGGTCCGCTAATGATTGGCAGAAGATTTTTACGTGCCGAGTTGCCAGCCCTGACGCACAAACTTCAACGAAGGTACGCCCATTCACACATGTCTCCACACAGAAGACGCTCTAGCTGAGAATCGAACAGGATGTCTTACTGTGAGGCGACAACGCAGACAGTGGCTGCAGTAGTAGATGTAAAGCATTGCTAACAGAGAAATTGGTGTGTCCCAGAAAGGCACTCTATATAGATATGACAACTGTGAAGTGTTAGGGAAAAAGTTTTAGTGGGATAAATGTAAATGATGCTGCTAGCAACAAAATGGACCTTTTCTCTGTAAGCAGCCTTGACTTCTCAAAGTGAGGTATTTAAAGTTAATAATGGTCAGAAATGTTTTCTGCCATACAAATCTTTCTGATTTCATTTACCGTTTTTAAATTATGCTCGATACATGGATGAAGAAAGGTAGGTAGCAGGCAGAATAAGTTGTCTCTGTACTTTACTGGTACCTTGCCCATGCCTCCATTCTTGTGAGAATGTTTATTATGCATTAGAGAAGGTATTAAGACATCTGTGTTTTATTGGAGGGGCGTATACCCAAGTCATTAATACTGCTGTGGTTCACCTAGAGGCTGTAGTTGAAGTTGCATGTAGATGGCAGGCTTGTAGACCTGTGGGGATCTTTTCCAATGTGAAACCGTAGTGAATGGGCAATGATATTACTTAGGAGATTATGAGTAGGAAAAGAGAAAGCTACCATGGGTGAGACAGACAATATATGATTTGCTGTGACTTTTAAGAGTTTAAGACAAAAAAGTGTTATGGTAGCAGTATGTACATATGTAAGCACTGATACCCTAGCGAAGGGTGGGCATGTGCAGGGTATATCAAGTGATACGAAGGTATCCATCACATCAATGTGAGACAATCAGTAAAGTAAGAAAGAGTATGCTGCTTGTCTGGGTTCTGCAGCTGCTTCTGATGAAGTTGTATGTCTGATATCACTACCTTGTATTCTTCTTGCTGGTAGCATCACTTATGTAAGCACCAGCCTTTTGAGCATGAGATTTGGACAACAGAATTTGCTGACTGTAGACCATATTCCACAAACAGACCATCGAGTCATTTAGTGATTAAGTGTCACTTCAGAGCCTGTGAGTGTTGTTGGTGTTATTTGTGGATTGGATGTGTTACTGTGGTATGTAAAGGGCAGAGCCAAACCACTAATGTGTAGACCGTATATATGGTTTATGCGTAAACTGAAACTTTTCTATTTTCTTATGCAGCATTGCCTCATGAAGCTCATATCAATCAGACTGTTCACTTCATACTGACCTCTTTTCAGGACAGGAGAATTGAGGTTATATTTAACCTACCTTGTCATGGTGCATTAAGTGTAATTTCTAGGTATTGCTTTACTATGTTAACCTCCAACAACCCAGAATCATACCAAAGGTAGTATTTACATTCCTGAACAACCACTTAGAGAAGGTTACATTATACATGTTTGCTACATTACCCTACATGTGTCATTGAGCAGACAGAGCTTGTAGACAGCTGTAGCAATATGCCTGAAAGAGGATATAAGTTTGGGAATGTAGTATATTCTCATCCTCTTAGCACAAGAGATCTGGACATAGCCTAAAATAATCGGGGGACAAAAGCCCAACAACCTACCCAACCCTGCCCTACAACCAATGTCTAATCACCACCTTCCTATGTTTCTTTTTCTCCTCTCATCTTTCTCTCCACCCTTTTAACCTCCTTATAACTTTCATTTTTCTCCTTTCATCCCCTCTTATTTTTCCATCTCCTTCTACATCCCCTTCCCCTGATTTTCTTAAATTTCTAAATATAACACATCTCACAATCTCCCTAATAACCTATCCTTACATTTAAACTTTCACTTTTACCCTCTTTACTCCATTCAGTTGCACTAATTTTCCTAAATCAGTAAGCTGTCTTCTCCAGAACCATCAAATGTTTTTATTTTTTACAAATGCCTATTATTTACATCTTGTAAACCATATTTTATGTTATGTTCATTTCTTTCTATCTAAAATGTAAATTAGTATGTACATTCTCCACCTCCTGTTGTACTTCCTGCATCTGTTCAATGCTGTTATAATTTGACAACATGTTTTACAGTTATTTCCAAATGACATGTGCTTTACTGTTATTGTCAATTTTTAAATCACTGTTGGAGCTTTTCTCCCCAGGCCTCTACTTAAAATGGGTCTCTAACCCAGTCAGACTTTCTCCATTACCAAATGTCGATAAATAAATAAATACTTAAATGAAAATAGTGACTGATTTTAAATGTTGCTGTTATAAACTTAGAAATTTATGGGAATAATTGGATTTGTGTTAGCATACAGTTTCTGAAGGATATGAAGTCTGAAACTGAAATATATTTCTCATTATTTAGTGACTTCAGTCCTCAGAGATTTTGCAGAAAACGACAATTTTTATGAGGAAAATACCAAAACTATGAGGCCAGAATCAGGACATTCTGTGAAAATCTGGACAGCTGAGAGGTATGGAATGTAGATTAATTTGAAGGTGAAGCAAGAACAACAGCAAGTAGATTTAGTGCGAGTAGGAGGAAAAGGCATATAGCTAGCATCCTCCATGTTTAATGTTACTTTTAGTTACAGTTCTTCAGTCTGTTTTTTATTTTAAAACAAGCTTTATTCAGAACCATTAACAATATTCAAAACATTAGTTTTGACCAAATATTTAAATAAACATATACACATAACTTTGGAGGAATACATTTCTTCTTAACCTCATCCTGAGACTTGTATCTAGAGTCAGAACAATCAGTCCAATCACTTCTAATCATAATGTTTAAATGAACTAAATATACTCGATATGGCATTAATAATAACCAAGATTAGTTTTACACCACTTACATATTTTGTTAACATGGGGCAGTTATGAATTTATCTCATTTTGACCACTTTTCTTTTGTCTTTGTCTGAGTTCTGTCATTACGTGAGCCTATTTCCAAGACCTTTAGTTCACCTACAATACAATATATGTCATTAAGCACTGGGCATTAGTTGTCGTTCATTTTTATACTTCTTTGCTGCTAATAAAACAACGTTAATAAGGTTAATGTTCCTTACATTCAAGCCACCTGATATCCGCTAATCCCTAAAGATCTCAGTTTACGGACTACAGGCTCTATGTAAAGTGCAAAAGGAGACTCGAGACTGGGCATCCTTGCCTAAAGCTTCTCCATATCTGGATAGGTTGGGATAGATGCCCATTCATTTTTAATATTGTGATTGAGTCCTTGTATAATGGAGTTAGTACCTGTATCACACAATCAGCAAACCTAATTTGTTATGGATAGCCCACAGGAAGAACCACTTAACCCTGTCAAATGCATTCTTGGCATCTAGTTTTAGCAATAACAATCCCTGATGAATAAATAGTGAGTGATTTATCAATAACAGTATTTCAGTAGTGTTGTCCTCAGTTCCCTACTCACAATAATGCCTCTCTGGTCCAGAGAAATGAGTTTATATAGAACTTTGAATAATCTTCTGGCCATAGCACCCCATAAATAATTTATAGTCATGGTTAAGTATTAGTATGGGCCTTTAGGGTGCCAGAAAAATAAAGTCTTTCCCTGATTTACATATAAGAGTTATAATAGCTGTTTTCTAAAAAAGGAAGGGGCAGTTTCTGCGTAAGACTCCATTATTTTAAAACTGGTTAGATCAGACCATAAACTAATCACTCTGGATGTCCACACCCCACCACCACCCCCAACTAAAGAAACCACAGTAAAAAACTTTTCTGAAGCAAACTTCACCTTACTTAAGACAGAGGAGGTAAGTTTCACAGCCCCCATGCTAAAGGATAACGCTGCCCAAGATGCAGAAACCTTTACAAATGCACTCTATGAGCGCCTACAAGAATGCATGGATTGTGCCATCCCTAGCAAAACCAAGACTCATTACTCTAAGAGAAGGAAACCAGTCTGGTGGACCCCTGCCATAAACAGGCTATACAACAAAAGGAGGAAACTAGTTCAGAAAAAAAGCCAATCCCAAGAAGGAAAGATATCCCTGATCAGTACCAGTAAGAAACTAAGGTCCCTCATAAAATCATCCAAGGCTAACTTCGAAATAAAAATAGCCAAGGATTCTAAAGATAATCACAAAGATTTCTTTAGCTATGTTAAAAATCTAAGTGGTAACTCACAGATATGCACTGAACTAGTGCAAAATAGCACAAAATATACTGAACCTACTGATATTGCCAACATCCTGGCAGATAGATTCAGTGCAAATTTCACCCCCCTCTCACCCCCAAAAGGGCCCACAACAATACTGAAAAAGTGTAGTGTCCCAGTAATCACAGACACACAGGTGAAAATAGCCCTTTCATAAGCAAAAAACACAGCATCAATGGGGCCAGATGGTGTCCAAGGCTGCATCTTGCACAAACTACGAACTAACCCCCCCACGTAAACATGCTGTTCAATCTCAGCCTCTCCACAGGCTATGTGCCCATAGAATGGTGCACAGCAACAGTTATTCCACTCCACAAAGGAGGGGCCACAACTGACCCTGGTAACTATCACCCCATAAGCCTGAATAGCCTGGTCTGCAAGGCTATGGAGCGCATCATCATGGAACTCATTAACAAAGACATTGGGAACCTCCAAACACTTGACCCAACCCAGTTCGGCTTTGTTAAGGGCAGATCATGCCTACTAAACCTGGTTGACTTCTTTGAGACAGTCACCAAGGCCATAGATGAGGGAAATGTTGTTCACACAGCCTATCTTGACCTCGCCAAGGCTTTCGATACAATTCCCCACTCATGTATTACAGAAAAACTCACCAGCCTGAACATAAACCCCTATGTCACGAGATGGGTTGCCAACTGGCTTACAGACAGTACTCACACGGTAAGAATAGCGGGCTCCAGGTCCAACTCTAAACCAATCACAAGTAGTGTCCCACAAGGCTCGGTCCTGAGACCCCTACTGTTCAGCATATACTTCTCAGAAGTACAGGAAAACACAGGAGGACTATGCCTAACCAAGTTCACCGATGACTGCAAACTGGGAGCCATAATTGACTCTCTGGCTGACACGGACATCCTCCAAAAGGGCCTTACTGAGACATACACCTGGTGTTGAAGCCATAAATGGCATAGTCATCTCGTTTGGGAAAAACAAAACACCCACGAATTACCACATAAGTGGAAGCCCCCTTAATACAGAAGAGGTAATAAGAGATCTGGGGACCCAGGTAGATAGTATTCTCTCCTTTGACAATCATATTGCCAAAGTAGTTAGGAAATCCTTCTATGTGGCCTATCTAATTACTAAAGGGTTCACAACTAGAAATAAAGAGGCTATACTGCCCCTCTACTCGTCACTCATCAGACCCATCATAGAGTACAATGCCCCATTTGGGATGTACCTCACAAGACACTTCCGACAGCTGGAGAGACCACAAAAGTACCTCACCAAGAGGATTACTGGCCTCAAACATATGTCCTATGCAGCCCAACTGAAAAAACTCCTACTGTACTCAGTGGCATATCGCTTACTCAGAGGTGATCTCTGCCTGACTTACAAAACCATGTCCAACTCAGAATTGATGGACATGCTCCACCTAAAGAAATCCAAGTCACTGTGAGCCACGTGCTCTAGTGAGTTAAACCTTGCCACAACAATAAATAGAATATGCTGGAGGGATAGATTCCTGTCACAGAGACTCCCTATGCCGTGGAACAAAATTTCAAACTACATTAGGCAGAGCCCCTCACTAACACTCTTCAAGAGAAACCTTGACGAGTGGATGGGTAACAGAAAATACACCCCTGGAATCACTTCATTGGCTCTGCTTGACAGAGGATCAGTTAATTAATCAATGGGGTGGCAAAAGTTGACACACTCTGGCTAGGCTTATAAATGCCCTCGGGCAGATAGCCTAGTACATACCTATGAACCTATGAACCTATTAGCTAGTGGAAGAAAGTCTTGGATAAATCTTTCTCCTTGCCCTTAATATACCTCCATCAGCAAACCATCCATACCTGGAGATTTCTCCAGGGCCATGGAACTTACTTCTGTGTTATATTGGAGGCAATCCACTCTGTCTCTTGTGTAGTGAGGCCTAGGGTGGAAACAGATTGTAAAAATTGGTCACTGTCCACTAATAAATTCTCTACTCATTTTCCCTTCTCTGTATAACTCTGACTAGTATCTTACCAGCACTGTCCACACTCCCCCGGGGTGTTTGGTAGATTGACCTCAAAACGGGGTCTTTCATTTTTCCAATAAACCTTGTCACCTCCTGCTGACACAGATTAAGAGAGTGAAGCTTCATGTTTATTAACCAGACTTGTAGTCCTTTCATTTTTAAGACCTTAAGAGAATTAATTGAGTTGTACTCAAAATACTTGTCCAACTTATTTCTAAGTTCCAAAACTTTATCCAATCCACCTAGCTCTCCCCTTGCTACCTTTGCCTGTTCCCTTGACAGCTCCTTCTGGAGGTTAATTAACCTTTCCCTTTTACATATCAGGGCTTTTTTCATGCAAGATTTTAGAATGTCTGCTAATCGGGCTTTGAAGCCATCCCATTTAGTCCCTAGGTCTTCATCTAGCTCTCCTGCACTTCTGCCAATTAGTAAAGGTGTGCATAAGACTCCAAGCCCTTGCAAAGAGCTAGGTTTGCTCTCCAAAATCTTTCATCTTCCTGTCTAGCAGTATGAAAGGCTGCCTTGATTGGGGCATAGTCTAATATTATTATTATTATTATTACCTCCATCATCTCAGCCATATAACTGTGCTCTTTTGCAATACAAACCTTGTAAATTCTAGAATAGTTAGCATGTCTGTGTTAATAGTAATTATACAATGACTCCCCATTAATATTTGAAAACGTGCACTCTGATTGGCCAACCCAACCAGCGTGCCCATTGTAAATCCCACAATATACCAACGGGAAAAGGTCTGGTCACCCAGACTTCTTTCCATTGGTATGTTGTTTAAATTTTATTTTTATTTCTTAAAGAAATAAAAATAAAATCTTTAGCCCCGTCTCCGGACATACCAGAGAGGCAGCTTGGACAACATACTAGGGAAATCAGGTACGTTATTTAAAATTAAACACACGTACCTGATATTTATTTATTTATTTTATTTTATTTTATATTTGTTGACAGGAAATGTCTGACTGAGCCGAAGCCCTTTTTCAGCAGAGGCCGGGGAGAAAAGCTCCAGTTTTTACAGTTAATATTATTATTTTATGCAATAGTATAAGAAGTAATGGTACATGTCAAACAACTATATAGCAGCAAAGGTACTTAGTTAAGCAGCATTTTTACAGGTTATGCAGGATCCAAATCAGAAACCAAAAAGAATATCCCTTGTATTTCTTCCATGCTGTCTCTCTTTTCTACCCCTTAACTGCCCTAAAGTTTGTTTTTTTTTAACTGAAAAAAAAAAAAAGAAAGAAAACGGAGCAACTGCGACTTTCTTTTCTCTGTTGCTTCTACTTCAAAGCAATGATGTACTGGGAATGCAAGTCCCATACGCATGTGCAGTACATCAACAGAAGGAAGCAGTATACCACCAGCTGCCGAAGAACAGCAATGCACCGTTATATAAAGATATTATTTAAGAAAAGTAATTTTTTTTTTCTTAAACAATGTCATGGTATAATAGCAATAACCGACTCTGTGGTTGTGGTATATTGAAATTTACCCTTGGTTGGCTTTATTTAATCGCCCTCGTGATTAAACCACACCAACTGTGGGTAAATCTTCACCATACCACACCACTTCGTCAGTTATTGCTTAAGTATATATGTTCTGTGGAAGTTCTAACAGATCACGTATGCTCACCATCCCAAATAAACTGACATATTTACAAAGAATATTTCCTAGGAGTGACAGGGTATTTCTATGTGGACCGGATGACACTTCAAGTATCAATGTTGTTAAGTTCCAGTCCTCCCCAGTATTATTAGCCCCTCTTGGTTAACAAACCTGGTTCTTGTTAATTTCACTAAGTTCTTTAGGGATATGCCTGGAGGGAGGTACACATTAACAATTGTTATAAGTGTTCCTTGATACCAACCCTTAAAAAGACTAATCTACCCACACTGTAAATTAATACCTCTTCCATAATAAAGGTGCCATCATTTCTAATCAAAGTCAGAAACCTCCCACCAAGAATGATAAGATGAGAAATGCCCTATGAGCTAAGGCCTTTTATCATTACTTCATGTTCACTATCTGCTAAAAGCATCTCATGGAAGACTAATTTTACTGGAAAGGCTCACCCAGACTCTGCCATAGTTTGCTGTGAGGGAAAGATTAGTTTGCTTTTTATTTCTTGCATTTTGTATTACTTTATTGCCTTTTTTCTATTTTGTATACTGTGATTTGTTTTCTTTATATTGTGCTTTACTCGTATTCTGCTTTTAACTGCATAGTAATACTTGAAAAGAGACCACAACTCTGTCTCTTGTGAGTCAGACAGAAATTAGAACAGGTCAATTAAGGAGTCACATGTAAGTTAAAACAGGTCAGTTAAGGTTAATCATCTGTCAACTGAGGGGGGTGGAGCTAGGAACTAAACCTTCTATTTAAGGAGTAAAATAAAACATTTCAGAGCTTTACTGGAAAGTCTCACCCATACTCTTCCACAGTCTTTCCAGTTGCCTGTCTCTTATGTTAATTTGATCATATATCTCGTTTCCTCTCTGCTTTTACTGACTGGTCTGAGTAAACACAAAATTATCAATTTGTGAAATCAGTCCCCTTCAACTATTTAAATTTATTGGCCATCCTACTGTATTCCATTGTACCAGAATAAAAAAATGACCACCCCTTTCAGTCTATCTCGCTTTTTTAAAAATAGTGGCTCTTCACTAAAACTTAACTTTTTAGACAGGTAAACTTAAGTTACCCACTTTCATATCTAACTGCTTAGTGCACACTGCAGTGTTTAGGATAAACCTTTTTTTCATCTTACCTTTAAGCATCTATTGTAAGACCACCACTTATTGGAGAGCCCACATTCTGCCTCTCAGTAGTCATCTTGGGATTAGTGCTTCTGTTTTCTCCTGGTGAGAGAAGGAGTGCAGTTACATTATTGCCTGAAGAATGTTGATCACTAGAAAGCCTAATATCTGCTTTATATGTGACAGCTTGGAATCTGTGCTTATATTCTGATCGTGGTGAGAGTAGGAGCAGAGTGCATTGATTGCTGACTCTTTCTGTTTGGAGAGTGAGTGTCTGTGCTTAATGTACCTGATTGGTCTGGTTGTATTCGAGGCATCTACCAGAAAAAGGCTACAAGCCTACAGACCCTTGCATCATCTGGGACAAGATTGTGGCTCACCAAACAGACTGCAGCCTGTTTTTCGTCTTGGGATTGATGCTAACATTTTGCTTGTGGTGAGAGAAGAAGCAAAGGAGCATTATATCCCAACAGAGTGAAGCTGTGCTGAGACCAGCATTAGTAGTAGCCAGGCAGTAGCCAGTCATGTGACTCCCCTCTTTTCATTATTCTTGACAAGTTAATTATTTGTTTTCAGTAAGAACCACTTGAGTTCTTTCTAACTTCAGAATATTTGCCTAAATACTTCATCCTTAAATTGTCAGGGTCTACATATTAGTTTCCCCTCAAGTGTTTGGCAGTGTTCTGTACAGACTCAGACACTTTGAGTGATATTTATCATGTAAAAGCACAGTTGAAATTTCTGCAATATCTAGTTGCACACAGAACATCTAATTTGCAGTGACAAGCACTGTCCACATAGTTGCAAACCAGATACCCCTGCCAGTGATTGATATTTTCACTCCAACAGTCTAATCAGTAAAAAAGGGTCTGTTGCCATGGATATGAACTTTCCTACTGTCTCTGTTACTGGCTTGGTATATATGGGCATCCTGAGGCAATGTAGAAATTGCCTCATGTTTACTGACAACCAGTTAATTCTCAAACAAACTGATATGGTATGTGAGAGATGTATTTACATAATGTCACTAGAGGCAAAACTCTCACATAAAAGTACCCCTAACGCCAATAAGGTTGTCAGTAGTACACATGCTGCACCCATCACACACAATTCAAAGTAGACATATAGGCCCACATATACTGAGGCACTTACATGTAACCTTTCTAAACCAAATCCATATATAATTATTTACAACCTCTTATATAGTGAAGAATAGGCAGTATTATTATTTATTTATTGTAGCAGTTTATGACTAATCTTCGTAGGCACATCAGCAGTTCCAATGAATTTGACGTTTGCTGAGATACGTACTATTAAATCAGACAATTAAATAAAACAGTGAGCGTAACAGTTTTTGTAAATGAATATCTGTTGATATTTTGTTCTAGTTTGATACATATTAATATTTTTATATAAACTGATGTTGATTTACTACTTTTTTTTTTTTTTTAATGATGTCATTTGCGCACTGACAGGGTATTTATTTATACCAAATTATATTATTTTATATTCCTTAAACTATCTTAACATGTTTTTAAGGTACTTGAACATATTAATACGAATGATGGATTAGTTCTAATTAAAATTTTATGAAACTAATATTAATTATGAAATGGGGTTGCGATACTCGGCCAAAAATTCTTGTTTGACTTAGTATTAAGTTATGGTCTGTGGGGGCTTTTAATAAAGGAAAGAAGTTATTATGCAATAGGGTTGACTATCTGTTATATTTGTTTCGCTGACTAAGCCAGCGGATATTATAATGACACCCAAATGAATGGATTTTGCTATGCTGTTATTTATTTATTATATAAAGATTTGTATAAGATAATGTTTTTGAATTTTTGAATGATTGGAATGAAGTGTATTATACACACTATGATATATACTTGTGTAAATAGTCTTTATATAAATACTTTATACAAACAGTTTTATAACGGAGGCACAATGAATATATAATCATTATTTTCGATCTCAGGATAGTGAATCTATTTCCATGAAAAAGAACTTAAAAAATATATCACCAACTTTGATGGTGGTCTTTTTGGTTTGATTTATGAGAAAAGGCAATGAAGAGGCGTTTTCAGTCTGTCGCTTTAACTAGTGAATTGATTGCAGAGTAAATCAAATCATTATTGTTTATATATAATTGATTAATTGATGCTTGCTTCTTGTATATAAATGGAGAGCCCCATTTGTTTAATTGTAACCTGATGAAGCGCACCTGTGTGTGCGTGAAAGCACTCGTTCAACATTAAACTTTTTTACTTTTCATGGTGGTTCCTTGCAGTTTCTACTTTTAACCTTCCTAAACCACAAAGGCCTCCTAGACAAAGTACACATGAATACCCTCAGCAGTCCTAAACTTACTCTTTCAAAACAGCACCCATATCAATACATAGGTTCATAGGTTCATAGGTTGGTACTGGGCTATCTGCCCAAAGGCATATATTAGCCCAGCCACATTGTGCGGTATTCACCGCCCCTTTAGTAGTTCCCTAGACCCTTGTACTAGCAGCTAGTACCCTTGTCCCCTATCTAGTAGTGCTGTTGGTGTGATCCCCAGTGTGAACTTTCTGTTACCCATCCACTCATCAAGGTTCCTCTTGAAGAGTGATAGTGAGGGGCTCTGTCTTATGTAGATCAGGACCCTGTTCCATAGTAAGGGAAGTCTCTGCGAAGGGAATCTATCTCTCCAGCATGTTCTATTCATTGTTGTGTTGAGGTTTATATCCCTAGAGCGTGTAGCTCGAGTAGATTTGGTTTTGCTAAGATGGAGCATGTTCAACAATTCTGGGTTGGACATGGCTCTGTACGTTAGACAGAGATCACCTCTGAGAAAGTGGTATGCAACAGAGAACAGTCTTAGCTTTTTCAATCGTGCTGCATAGGGCAACTGTCTGAGGCCAGTAATCCTCTTGGTTAGGTACCTTTGTGGTCTCTCCAGCTGCTGGAGATGTCTAGCCAAGTACATTCCAATTGGTGCATTGTACTCAATAATGGGTCTGATGAGGGAAGAGTAGAGGGGCACCATTATATCCTTAGATCTTGATGCAAACCCTTTTGTGATCAGATGGGTCACATAGAAGGATTTTCTAACCACTTTGGCAACATGGTTATCAAAGGAAAGCTGACTATCTACTTGGGTCCCTAGATCCCTTATTTCTTCTTCAGATTTCAGGGATTTACCTCCTATGTTGTAGTTTGCGGGTACTCTGTTTTTTCCAAAGGGGATTACTACGCATTTTTTTGCATTTAGCTTGGGACCATGGCTTTGACACCATGCATCAGTCTCATTTAGGCCCTTCTGGAGGATCTCCATATCAGCCGGAGACTCTATTATAGCACCCAGTTTGCAGTCGTCCGCAAACTTAGTCAGCCACAGCCCTTCCATGCTTGCCTGTACTTCTGAGAAGTATATGCCAAATAGGAGGGGCCCCAGGACAGAGCCCTGAGGCACACCACTCATTACTGGTCTGGATTCGGACATAGATCCCACTACTCTTACTTTATGGGATCTGTCTGAGAGCCAGTTTGCGATCCATCTTGTGATGTAAGGGTTTATGCCCAGGCTGGTGAGCTTATCAATAATACCTGAATGGGGAATGGTGTCAAATGCTTTAGCAAGGTCAAGGTAAGCCATGTGTACCTCCTTTCCCTTATCTATAGCCTGAATAACTGTCTCAAAGAAATCCACCAGGTTCAGGAGGCATGATCTGCCCTTGACGAAGCTGAATTGTGTGGGATCCAGCGACTGGAGGTTCCCAATCTCTCCATTTATGAGTTCCATAATGATTCGCTCCATAGCCTTACAGATCAGACTGGTCAGGCTTATTGGTCGGTAGTTCCCAAGGTCAGTTGTGGTCCCACCCTTGTGTAGCGGGACCACCATTGCCGTGCGCCATTCTATGGGCACATATCCTGTGGAGAGGCTGAGACTGAAAAGGGTATTAAGATGCGGGGTTAATTCCTTTTAAAGCTTGCATATGGCACAGCCTGGGACACCATCTGTTCCCATGGAGGCAATGATTTTAGCTTTAGATAGAGCCTTGTTAACCAACGTATCAGTAATAATTGGACTTACACAATCCCCTAGAATGGTAATAGGCCCTGTAGGTGGTGAGTGGGGGGTGGGAGAAATTTGCACTGAACCTGTCAGTCAAGATGTTGGCAATGTCAGAAGGGTCAGTGTATTTTGTTCCATTTTGTACTAGCTCAGAACAGACCTGAGCATTGCCATTTAGGTTTTTGATGTAGCCATAGAAGGCCTTATGGTTATCCTTGGCATCCTTGGCAACTTTCTTTTCAAAATTAGCTTTAGTTGACTTGATGAGGGCCCTCAATTTCTTATTAATGCTGATCAGGGATGATTTTTCTACTTGAGATTTGGCCTTTTTTTGTATAAGTCTCCTCCTTTTATTGTAAAGTTTGCTTATGGCCTGGGTCCACCAGACTGGTTTCTTCTTGCTTCAGGAAGGAGTCTTGGTTTTATTTGGGATAGCACTGTCCATGCAATCCTGAAGATGCATATAGAGCACATAGAGCTACATCTCATGGAACTTCTACATCTAAGCACATAAGGCAAGTCACTACGCAATCCAACATTCTAGTCATCGGAGACTCCATTGTGAGACACACTGATATCCCTCTCACCAGGCTGAGTAAGGAGAAAGTTGCGGTCAGTTACTTATCAGGGGCTAGGATCTGCCACATTACACATGCACTCAGGTCATTGGATCACAATTACCAATATGACTCAGTCATAGTCCATGTGGGAGTAAATGACCTGAGACATACCTCTCTAGACTATATGAAGAGAGACATCATAGAGCTCTTGAAATATATGTCTCAGGCTGGCATGAGCCTAGCACTGAGCAGCATTTTACCTTCTCCAAAGATAATGACACAATATGAACAAAAGATGATTGACTTTAATAATTTGTTTCTGGTGTCATTCTAAGGGGTTGCAGTATTTGTCAGCATGGAAGGAGATGGTCAACAGACCACACTGCTTTGCCAGGGATTGTCTGCACATCTCCCCTCCAGGCTTTCAAATATTAGCTAAAACATTGTCTTCCCCCATAGTGCCTTTTTTAGGCAATTCCAAACAGAAAGTACTTCCGCCATAGCAAATCAAACCCAAGGAAATCTAAAGGTATTACTGCTCAGTGCTAGGAGCCTAAGCAAAAATCTCCACTCCCTGGAAGCTCTCTTTACCCTAGAGAATGCTGATGTATGTGCAGTCTCTGAGACGTGGCTTAAAGCCACAGACAGCACACCAACAGTGCAGGGTTATAATGCCTTCCACACATTTAGACCAGTTACTTCACAGGCAGGGACTAAAGGTGGAGCTATCTCTATTTACATCAAAAATAAATATACTTCAAGGCTGGTCAAAGAGGACAATCCACTGGAGCTGCTAAATGTTCAAATCACCATAGATAAAATATAATACCACTTCCTTGCAAGCTATAGGTCCCCCTGTATGGCTCAGGAAAGCCATACCATTTATTTAAACTTATTAGAAACACTAACCATTCAACCCAATACCATATTCATGGATGACTTTAATTACCCCACTATTAACTGGGAATCCTGTACAACATCAAACATACATGCACAGAGATTCCTCAGTTTTGTAAACACAAACTCCCTGGACCAAATAGTCAATACACCAACCAGGGGTGCAGCCATACTGGATCTGGTCCTCACTAATATGGGAGACTGCTGAACACCCCTTACTGTAATGCCTTCTCTGGTAAGGTCAGACCACAAAATGGTCTCCTTTGAAGTAAAAATAAAACTTGGACCCCCAGCTAAACCTCAAATATTCAGGAAGTATTCTAAGGCTAACCTCCTGCTATTAAGTGAGAACTTGGCAAAATTTCAAGCCCCCATAAACCATGCCTATGCAGAACTGTTCATAGAAACCCTGTACAAGCATGTTAATAGCTGCATAGAGGTAGCTGTACCCACCAGAAAGAAGTGCAGAACTAATTCAAAAAACAAGCCACCCTGGTGGAATCACAAAATCAATCATATGTATAACAGGAGGAAGAAAATCATGGCAAAAATTAGGAGATGCAGCACCCAGCAGGATAAAAGCACTCTAATTAAACTAAACAAACAACTCAGAGGACAAATAAAGTCTACCAAAGCCAAATTTGAGGTAAGTTTGGTCTCCCAGGCCAAGGACAACCACAAAGCATTCATTAGCTATGTCCACAGCCAACCTCAAAGGCAATAACAATTGTGTGCAGAGCTCATTGTAAATGGAGCCACCTATACTGAGCCAGAAGATATAGCAAACCTCTTGGCTGATAAATTCAACTCCAACTTTACTCTTTTCTCCCCCTCAACCTTTCCTCAGGAAATATCATCAAATATAACCCCCCCCCAGTATTACTAGGGAACAGGTCCTTAATGCTGTCTCTAAGACCAAGAACATTGTATTAATGGGTCCAAACAATATCCTAGGATGCCTTCTAAATAGCATGAAATATGACCTATCAGAGCCTCTGAAATTACTGTTTAACTGTAGCCTCCAGACAGGCTTCATGCCTCATGAATGGAGAAAGTCAACAGTCATCCCTCTGCACAATGGTGGGTAATTTACAGACCCTGGAAACTACAGAACCCATAAGTCTCACTAGCCTTATATGTAAAGCCATGGAAAGAATTATCATGGAGATGATCAATAGAGATATAGTAAACCTCCAGGCACTAGAACCAACCCAGTTAAATTTCGTCAAGGGCAAATCATACCTACTCAACCTGGTGGACTTCTTTGAGAAGGTCACTAAAGCAATGGATGAAAACAAGACCATTCACACTGCCCACCTTCACCTGGCCAAGGTATTTGACACAGTACTCCACTCAGACATTGTTAACAAACTCAAGAGGTTAGATACAAACCTGTATGCTACCCGGTAGATAGCCAACTGGGTCACAGACAGGACCCAGGAAGTTAAAATTGGGGAGTGCACCACCACAAAGAGGCCAGCTACAAGTGGAGTCCCTCAGGGATCAGTCCTTGGACCACTCCTTTTTGGCATTTATTTCTCAGAAGTCAAGACCAATGTCAGTGGTCTCTGGGTGACTAAATTTGCAGATGATTGAAAATTAGGAGCTGCCATTGAATCTCACACTGCCACAAATGTTCTCCAGGAGGGGCTGACACAAGCAAACAACTGGTGTCAGAGCACTGGACTAAAACTAAATGCCAAGAAATGCATAACAGTATCCTTTGGGAAGTCATCCATCCCTGGTGACTATCATATTCACAACAGCAAGCCCATCATCTAAACCCACAAAAATCTGGACAAGTATAAATACCCTACTCCATCCAGGTCGCTCCAAAACTCCTACCCCATCTAATTTGACTCAGAACTCTCCAAGCCAAATTGCCAATACTTTTAACAAATTTTTCTCTGAAACAGTCCAGGCCTTATCAAATACCTTATCTCCTGCCAGCATCTCTAACACATGATCTCTAACCAATATACCTCCTGCCTTACAACTGCAGCCTGTTCCAACAGCTCTCATCCATACCCTACTTCATAAACTAAAACCATGTTCACCTTCAGCTGACCTCCTTCCAGCTGAATTTCTGCAAATCACAGTTGGTGAAATTGCTTACCCTATCTCCATATTATTATACAGAACCATCACAGAAGATTCTATCCCATCTCTCTGGAAAGTCTCACATATTATCCCATTACATAATGGAGGCAACTCAATTGAACTCTCTAACTTCTGTCCCATAGCTCTACTGTCTCCGTTAGCAAAAATCATGGAAAGATGCATTCATCGGCAACTACTTGATCATCTCCTTCAAAATAATCTATTAGCAGACTGCCAGCACGGTTTCAGGCCATTTCATAGCACCACAACTGAACTCCTATCCTTTTCAGACTGTATTAATAAAAATCGTAATAATGACTTACTTTCCTCAGCTCTCTTTTTAGACCTCTCCAAAGCCTTTGACATGGTGAATCATCAGCTAATGTTAGAGACACTTACAACACTTTCAATAGACACTCAGACAATCAAATGGTTCAAGTCCTGCCTAGAAAGCAGACAACAAGCAGTCCTTGGGACAATAACCTATTGACCCAGCTCCCTATCTCCCTAGGATTCCCACAAGGCTCCATTCTGGGACCCCTCCTTTTTTCCATTTTCATCAATGACCTGAAAACATCCCTTCCTCAAACCACCTGCATACAATATGCCGATGAGTCTACCTTAATCTGTGCTGCAGCATCTCAAGCTGAACTTCAGTCTAGCACCCAAAAAGCATTTACCATAGTGGAAAACTGATTCTTCAAACTCTGTCTCCTACTAAACCCTAAAAAAACAAAACTCCTATTATTTACCCCCACCCTAAAGTCTCCCCCTATCAATTTCTCAGTAGTATCAAATAATGGCACTGAAATAGTACCTGAAACAACAGCTAAACTTTTAGGGCATAACAATCGATAACAATCTTTGTTTCAACACTCATATAAACTTAACCATTAAATCAGTCAACAGGAAACTAGGTTTCCTTTATAGGCTTAAATCCTTCCTTACTCCTTCTGCCAGGATTACTATTGCCCAAACACACCTAATTTCAACCCTTCTCTATGCATCACCAATTTACACTAACCTATCCAAAAATAATCTAAATAAGCTGGCCACCACTTATAAAAACATTGCCAGATTTGCCACTGGTTCCCCATTCTGGACCCACCATTGCCAAAACCGGAAAAAGTTAGGATGGCTGGAACTACAAAACCAACTTCTTCTTCAACAACTAACTATAACTCAGAAGATCCTGCATCATCCTACAAATTCTCCCATCCTCTGTAGCCTCATTAACCCATACAAAAATCTGACAACTCTACGCGCAGCTAATAAGGACTAGTAGCCACCCTTAAACCTAATAACAAATCTGGAGACTGTCTATTTGCTAATGCCATTGGAAACTCTTGGAACAAGCTTCCTATTAAGCTAACATACCTAACATCCACAGCTCTTTTTAAGAAGCAACTTAGAAACTTTCTTACTTCACAATAGCTATGCCCATGTATTAATCCTGACTGATATGTCCTTCTCTTACTCACCATCTCCATATGACCTTAACATTCATTCTCTAATAAAAAAAAAAAAAAAAAAAATTAAAACTTCTATATTTTTACAATTTTATTTTTTTAATATGATCAATTTTTACATGTATAAATGTTTTCTTCTTTCTGCTGTTGTCTAAGTTTCTCATACGTAACCTATGTGTACTTACTTTTTCAAATCACTCTGTTTCCCCTTGGTTATCTACATAAAGTGGTATCTATGTTGTACTAGTTTTTAAATATTACTCTTTCATGTCACTTACTTTTCAAATCTGTTGTTGTTTGTCTTTCGGCTTTTCCCGTTATGGGGTCGCCACAGCGGAACTCCGGTCTGCTAATGATCGGCAGTAGATTTTTACAAAACGCCGCAGTGCCAGCTTGACGCACAACCATCAACGAAGGCACGCCCATTTACACACACATGTCTTTTGAATGCTACCCAACTGCGGGGAGGACATGCAGACTCCACACAGAAGGCACTCCCAAGCCCAGCCGAGAATCAAACAGGAGAACCTCTTGCTGTGAGGTAACAACGCTACTGCCGTACCACATATATGTGTATAATTACTGTAGTGGAGCTTTTCTCCCCAGGCCTCTACTGAATATGGACATATATCCAGTTAGACTAGCCCGGTCAACAAATGTAAAATAAAATAAACATACCCCTTAGAACTGACCCAGTAGTCAGGGACTTAGGTTCCTCACTAAAAGAATACTGGGCATAAGACAATGTCCTATGCAGACCATCTCAAGGCCCTATCCCTGTATTCTGTCTCCTACAGGTTTTTGAGGGGAGATCTATGCCTGGCAGACAGGGCAATGTCAGACCCCACTCTGATGGACCTCATGCATATCCACAAAACAAACAGCACCAGAATTACCCATTCTAAAGACTTAAACCTTGCCTGTGATATAAATAGGACTTGCTGGAACAGGAACATTCCATGGAACAGGCTCCCCATTCATGTGAAGTAGAGTTCCTCCCTAACCCAACTCAAGTGCAACTTAGACAATTGGATGGGAAACCAGAAATTCATCCCTGGTTTGGCACCTATGTCTCTAATGGACACAGGTAACCTGTAAATGGTTCATCTCCCAGGCCCATGCTTACACTTATTAAGGGTATCAGAACTTTTCAGAGATTTAGGATGCATGGTTAGACTTAAAAAGGCCCTTGTAGTTGTTAGCCTAGTAAACACCTATGAACCTATGAGTAGGAATGAGGCCTAAAAGTCCACACAAAGGCAAATACTTAAATTTTTCTACCCTTATTTACTAACCCATTAATATTCCATGGTAAAGTTTGAAGTTCAGCCATTCAATTCTAGCAAAGGCAAAATTCTGGTGATTTACTTCTTCCTCTCAAGGTTCCCTAATCTAGTGTACTCAGGGTTGCTAAAATCCTGGGAATCATATAGTATTGTGCTAGGAAAACTTTCCCTCTTACTACATAGAACTATGCAATCCTTCAAGTAACAGTTCTTATGATTAAGTGGTTCAAAACAGATACAGAAACTATTTCCAGTAAATACACCATGTATGCAAAAGTTAAGTTGAGTGTTTCTGAGTAGCAACTTGACATCATCAAGCAACTCTGTGTTGCTATATGCCGCACTTCTGTAGTGAGGCTTGAGGGGGAAAGGGATTATAGAAATTGGTTACTGTTCTCTAATAAATTCTGTACTCCTTTTTCTCACTGCATAGCTTTGAGTAGTATCTTACCAGCACTGACCACACCCTGGGGTGTTTGGTAGACTGAACCTCAAAACTGGGTACTTTGTTTTTTTGATAAACCTTGTCACCTCCTGCTAACACAGATTAAGAGTGAGGAAATCCACATTCTTTCACCAGAATTCTCATCCTTTCATTTTTAAGGCATTAAGAGCATTAATTTTCTTGTACTCAAAATACTTAGCCAGATAAGCAGTATCTCCATTTCCAAAATGTCTGTATGAGTTATTAACAGATTATATTATTGCCAGCCTTGACTGACATAGTTATAATAACTAATTACATCTGAGTGGTGCTATCTCAGTTCACTGTAGTGTTGCTTGCACTGCTTACCAGAACAGAGGCTGCTAGTGTCATTAGTCACCACCCTAGCAAGCTTGTGCAAGATATCCACATTCCACAGGGATCTACCATACTGCCTTACCAGTACGTTTGGAACTCCCTGTACCAAGCTTGTTTAAGGCATCCATTTTCCAAAAGAGCACATCATACTGCTCTTACAGATGTTCGAGGAGCTCCCTGTACAGGAAGAGTAAAGCAATCTTGATCTCCCTGGAACACCAAGCTGGTGCCCTGCATTCCACTGTGCTTTAAATGACCATTGCCACATAGACTATCAGTAAGAGTAAAATGGTAACCCATATGTGCATCCTCCAAGTGGTGAACAATGTAACACTGCACCATATTGTTATTATATCTCCATGATGCAGCACTGTGGTTTTATGGGTTTATGCATGCCATATGCAAAAGCATACTGGTCACATGTGTATTTGTCACTATATCATGCACAGCTATCATCAGCATGCCTGGGAAGCACAATGCTCTATAGCAGAAATTCTGAAATCAACTTATTATAATAACTGCCACCCTAATTAGTGAGGTATTAAAGGGCAGTCCCATCTTGCACAACTTTAGTCAGTTCCATACAACTGTGGAATACAATAATTTCGTTGCAACCACTTCTTGGGGGAGAAAATGCTTCTCTTCCGAGATAGATTCTGCAGGCTTGCATATTTATAGATTAAAGTAAGAAATTAAACAACTATATTAGGATTTCTGTCTGGTAAATTACATAAGCTAAAACAGCAAAATCTTGTGGTGGATGGCAGGCACACTGACACAGATGATGTGACATACATATAACTGTGAACCCAAGACATTGGCATGGCACTGTACTATCTGTCTGATTTTGGGTGAAGAACTTTGCACAACTGATGCATTACTAAGAATATGGTGTAGGGAGTTTGTGTTCTTAGGGGCCACATATTGCGACATAGATACACAGTGAAAGAAGATAGAAATCTTGCATAACAATAGCTATGGCTAAAGAAGAGGTGCATATATGGGTGCCAGAACCTTTGACTATGTCTATTCAGAAATGATGGGGACAGTGGGATGGTAGTAAAAAGATCAATTATGGCACATAAACAGGAGCATAACAGCATGGGGATAGTGGCCCTATACAGTAGCATAGCTCGGGTGGGGTAAAGTGGTAGGGGATTGGAATCAGCTGAGCCCCAGTCATCCTTTAGAGCATACTGGCAATGCATTTGTGGCCAAAACTGAGGGCTGTAGCACTTTGTGTTTTTTTTTTATCTTAACTGAGTGCTGTACTGCAGCATGTAGAAAGTGGTTACTGCAGCTGGAAGAAGAAAATATCTTTTTTTTTCCAAGTCTTGATTTGAGAAGAGGTATTTTTTTTCTTGAGGGGTGCCAGATCGGGAGACAATACCAGACAGATCTGGTTATACAAATGGTCATCCAACAACATGCCATATGCACACGACTAACATGTTCTTTTCACAAGTGTACATGTATCAGAAAGGCTATGCAGACACAGATGAAGAAGCATCAGGGCCACATTTTGCTGGGAATCGTGCATGATGTAATTGACATGGGTAGTCATAATAAATCATTGTACCAGATTTGATGGAAGATTACTGATATGATAATGCATGCAATGGAAAAAGCATTGGGCATTATGTCACAGGTCCGGCACAGTTGTGGACCACCATGCTGAAGCATCTCACCAAGGTTATTTTTTAGTGATACCTGTCATCCATGAGGAGTAGCCATTTAAAGTGTGGAGTGCTTTGAATGGGGGAGATGGGATGGCAACAAGCACCAGAGTGTCAGTTGGGGATGTAACAGGTTAATATTTTACTATACCAGATAGCATATTCAGATGTATTTGAACTGAAGGCCTGACCAAGGTCCACATGCATACCTGTCTTTCCAGATTCTTTCTAGTCTGCAACTGCAGCAACCTGCATGAGAAGGTTTGTATGTAAAGTATATTGCAACTGTATCTCCATGTGTAGTACTATTGAATGTTAGAAGGGATATGGAAGAATGTGTTTGGGAAGACAATAGCAAAGAAAGAGGAGAGGCACTCTACCAGCTTCTGGAAAGTGACTCAGTAGGTGGCACAAAAAACTATATCAGATTGGAAGGCAAATACAGAAATATAAAGAAGATAATCAGACACACTTCATAAGGGATGCCAGAAACAACCTGCTCACCAGTCCACAGGAAATCAAAGGCAGATGGAGGGAGTATTTCTAGCAGCTTCTAAATGAATAAAACCCCACAGAAGCTGTAATGCCCCAGGCACAGCCTACAAAGAGAGAACAGGAGGAGACCACTATAGAAAAATTAAGACCAGCATTAAGGAAAATAAAGTCAGGGAAATTATAAAAATGCTAGGTGAGATAGGGGAAAAATATGAGATCTGATAGCTTAGTGGTTAAGGTCTTCACCTCCCATGCACAAGGTACAAGGTTTGATCCTGACCACCGACCAATGCCTGTTTGGCGTTTGCATGTTCTCAGTGTGTCATGGGGTTTCTCCCATGTCCAAAAACATGCTGAGTGTTTCCATCTCAAACTCACCAATGAATAGAGCTGTGGGCAGCAGCACAGACTCTACATGGTTCCCTATAGGGGGAAAAGTTGTACAGGCCAACCGCTTTGGGCATCTACTGTGGTGCACAGTATCCTCAAGATAGGAGAACATGGGCCACAGACTTTGCACCATGGGAGGGCTAGCCACGCTTAATGTAGGTTCACTGACAGGACGCACTTTGGAAGTGGATGACATGGTGATACGGAGGAGGCTGGACATCCTATGTATCCAAGATTGGAAGTGCAGTGCAGTAAAGCCACTTGGCTTGGGATACAAAGTCTACTACTCAGGTGGAAGGCAGGCTAGAAATGGTATAGTAATTGTGGTGAGAGAGAGGCTTCAGAAGGCAGTAAGGGATATCATCAGAATTAATGAGAGACTCATAGCAGTGAGACTCCAGTGGACTCCAGTGTAATGATAGGGCAGTATTTATAATCTCAGCCTATGCAGGGTTGTGATAGTGAGGAAAAGAGTGCATTCAGACAGCAGTTGCAGGATGCAGGACCTACTAGATAAAGCAGGGCAACATGAATTGGTGCAATGCACATATCAGGACAGACAGGATATGAGGACTGCCTGGGTCCACATGGGTGGGGCAACAGGAATAAAGAAGGAGAAGCCATTCTAGACTTCTGTCTGGCAAATGACTTGATAGTAGCCAACACATAGTTCACATGGTTCAGAAGTAACATGCAACTCTGGTAGATTTCCTCCTAGTAAGGAAAAGGTGTCAGCCCACAGACTAGTTGCCACAGTCAGCTGCAAGCAGTGGTCAGAGAAGGCTGAAGACTTGGAAGTTGACTGGAGAGAAAGTACAACAGTTCAAGGAATTACTCAGGGCTCTAGCACCCCAAGAAGAGGAAGAAATAGGTGGAGTTGAAGAAGCATGTGTTAGGACTACAAAAAGATATGTGGCCAAGCCAGGTATGGAAATAAGGTACATACGGAAAGGTGGCGGTGGAATGCCAAAGTCCAGAAAGTCATCAAAAGAAAGAAAGAAAGAGTGCAGGAAGAAGTGGGAGATAGAAAAGACTGACCAGGCTAGGAAGGACTACTGGTTGGCTAACAAAGACACTAAGAAAGAAGTTGCAATAGCAAAGAATAGGGCATCAGAGGCATCAGAGGCACTGTACCAACTTCTGGAAAGTGACTCAGTAAGGGACACAAAGAAACTATACCAGGTTGCTAGGCAAAGACAGAAAGGTAAAGAAGATAGTCAGACACCCTTCATAACAGCAGCAACCTGCTCACCAGTCCAGAGGACATCAAAAGTAAATGGAAGGAGTATTTCCAGCAGCTTCTGAATGAAGAAAACCCCACAAAAGTTGCATTGCCCCAGCCTATGATGAGAGAAGAAGAGAAGCCCACCCTAAAAAAAGTAAGATAGGAAGATGAAGTCAGGGCAGACTCAGATGAGGTCACAGCAGATATGATAAAGATGCCGGATGAGATATGGCTCCTGAGGGTACTAATAGCAGTGTGGAGAGAAAGGTGTAGCCCAGATGATTGGAGAATAAGCATACATGTGCCAGTGTACAAGAACAAAGGGAAGATCCACAACTGTGGGCAGTACAGAGGCATCAAACTCCTATCGCATTACATAAATGTTCTGAAGAGGGTGATTGATAAACTGATATGCAGAGTAGTAGAATGTAATATGGGAGATGAGCAGTTTGGGTTCAGATCAAGATGCAGCAAAATTGACCCGACATTGAGACAGATACTTGAGAAGAAGCCAGAGATGAGGAGAGAATCCAACTGGGCATTCCTAGACTTGGAGAAAGCATATGACAAGGTCCCAAGAAAGCTGATCTGGGGTGTGTGTGTGTGTGTGTGTGTGTGTGTGTGTGTGTGTGTGTGTGTGTGTGTGTGTGTGTGTGTGTGTGTCTGTGTGTGTGTGTGTGTCTGTGTGTGTGTGTGTGTGTGAGTGTGCATCTCTGTGTCTTTATATGCCTTTTTGTGCCTTTGTGTTTTGCCATGCCAATAACCAATTTAACACCTCATGTGGAAAATGTGATTATGGATCTACAATGTTGATACTGATAAAAGAACTAAATACGTTATTTTTCCAAAATCTAACATTCAAATCTACCTTAGAGTACCGAGCATGATATGACCATGAACAGAAATCAATGGGCATCATTGCAAAAGTAAAACTGAAGCTCCTGAAAAAAACAATCATGATGGCTGGAAGTCACCATATTGTCGGTGTAAGTTACTGGAGAGAGAAGACCACTGTAAACGATCTACTCACTTCTGTGAACTCTGTGTTTCCATTAAATAATATCAGTGAAACAAAACCCTTTACTGTAAAAGAAAATCTTACCAACCTCATCAGGCCACTCGTGTTGTAACAAATCAAAACATAATACCCAATGAGAGAAAAGCAGAAAAAATATTGCTGTAGAAATGATCACTATACAATGAAAAACATGACATGGGTTTTCTGGCAGTTTTCCTTTATTTTAATGATCTAGCTAGTCAAATATATACAATTAATTACCTTGTATGTTAAAATGAAACACACTCAGCCTTCTGTATTCCAGGTTTAGAGTTTTCATTCTTTTGGTGTCAAATCAGTTGTCCATAGCACATAAAATACTGCAGTGGTATGAAGTCCCAGAAACACTGGTAGAATTAGTGCAGGCTATGTACAAGCACCCAATGACTCAAGTACGAACAGTGTTCGGCCTCAGAGAGGGGTTCCCAGTGGGAGTGGGTGTACATCAGGGTTCAGTTCTGAGACCACTGCTGTTCATACTGGTGATGGACTATATTAGCAAACAGGTTGGAGGGGATGTATCAACAAAGCTGCTGTATGCAGACAATATGGCAGTACTGGCTGACTCTGAGCTAGAACTTCAGCAAAGGATAGGAGAATGGAATGAAAATCTGAAGGCACATGGGATGAAACTAAGCACAGATAAGATGGTGGTAATGGCAGCAAATTGGGGAAATCAGAAGAAGCTGAGAATAGAGATAGAAGGGGAGATAGAAGAGAAGATAGTGGAACAAGTAAATGTCTTCAAGTATCTGGGAGAGGTAGTTGAGGAGAATGATAATCTGAACAAACACGTCAAAGCTAGAATCAGAGGGGTTGCAGCTGACTAGCATAGAGCGTCAGGTGTAGTATATGACAGCAGAATGCTGAGGAAGCTGAAAAGAAAGGTGTACAAAACAGTGGTGGACCAGTGCTACTGTATGGTACAGAAACCAGGGCAGTAAATGCAGAGCAGATGAGGAAGCTAGAGTTGATGGAAATGAAGCACCTGAGAAGGGTGGTAGGATGCATAGTGGAACAGCTGAAGAAATGAGTACATAAGAGCAGAAGCCAAAGTAGCTCCAATTCCAGGAAAGCTTAAAGATAACAGATTATGGTTGTTAGGCACATGTGCAGAAAAGCAGAAGACAATCTGGTGAAGAGGATTTGGGACAGACATGATGATGGCAAGGGGAAATGAGGGAGTCCAGTAAAGAGGTGGACGGATTGAATGACAGAAGACCTGTGACAGTCAGGCATGAGTATCGAAGAATGTAGAAGGGAGGCATTGAATAAGGACAGATGATGACAGTTGACATGACACCACAACCCCATGTAGAAAATTGAAAAAAAGAGGGTCGATGATGATGATGTATGGGAAGATAATATTGTCATGTGTTAGGCTCCCTTGTGGGAGGGTTCAACAGTATTGGATAACATAGGACTGATGTCAGCAGGGCACCTGGGGATAGCAGTGATGCTATGTGTAAGTGGCAGGGTCTAATATAATAGTAGTGCTGTCTGCAAAACTGTCTACTTATCTACCTTTCTGTCTGTCTATCTGTTTGTCTATCTATATATCTATCTATCTACTTATCTATTTACATATCCATCTGTTAACCAATTAGGTGAGCTGGTCAACTGACCCTTTTCAGTCATAACCCAGCATCATTGGACAAGGGGAATACAATCTGCGTTAAAATGAATACCATTTTAAGTACACTTGAAATGGTTTATTTAAAGAGAAGTAACAGTAAGTAGTATGATTGGTGCAGCAATGTTTAAATAATTGTCAGTACTATAACATTTCCTAAGTATGATAACATATCCAAAGAACTACAGTATATGAATTAATACACTTAGGTGCAGTTCAAAACTTAAGGTACAAATGGGAGTAACCTATATAGCATGATGGTCTTTTTATGAGCTCTATTCAGGGTCATGGAAACGTGAAAAAGGCTTCATTTTGTAAGTAATGCTTTAATGCCCTGTTAAAAGTTCAGAGTGGTAACTTTTACACACTCTCAACCTTTTAGTGCAAGAAATCTGGACAAAGCCTAAAATTAAGCAGGGAAACAAAGGCCCAAAACTAGGGACAGATTTTAAATATTTCTCGTACAAACCTAGAAAGCTGCTAGAATAACAGATTTGTGTTAGTATGCATTTTCTGAAGGACGTGAAGTCTGAAACTCAAATGTTTGTCATTATTTACTGACTTCAGTCCTCACTGATTTGACAAAAACACCAATTTTATGATGAACAGGCCCAAAATATGAGGCAAAAGTCTTGTCCTTCTGCAAAAATCTTGACAGCTGAGAGGTGCATTCACCTATACCCACCATACCTCTCAACTGTACAGACTTTTGCAGAATATCCAGATTTTTGCCTCACATTTTTGTAAATTTTTCATCAAATTGTGGTTTTCTGGCATATTAGTGGCAAATCATTAAAGACTGAAGTTAGAAATTAATGACAGACATTTGAGTTTCAGACTTTACACCTTTCAGAAAATTCATGCTAGTGCAAAACATGTTTTTCTATCAATTTTCTAAGTTTGTAAGAGCTATATTTAAAAATTGTCCCTATTTTTGGGCCTTTGTTCCACTTTTATTTATGGCTTTGTCCAGATTTCTTACTCTAAGAGGTTGAGAGGTATGATACCCACCATAGCTGAAACTCTTGCTGATGCAAATTGAACATAGTCTCACCAGGGCATAACCAACAGCTTCCCCCTGAGAGTCCCTCATGGCTTCCACTTGTGCCCCTGTACATGTAACATCTGATCTGCACAACACCTCAAAGGTGCTCATAAGGGTAGAGTAAGGAAAGATGATGAGATGCTGCCGTGACTGTAGGGCCATTCCTGTTATGGCTATACCACTTGCCATTAACCATTTGATGTGCTGATCAGTGGTTCTAGCACAACCAACTGCTATCAATAGCATGGAAAAGATGGTTAGCGTGTTTCATTAATTCCAGGGTAGAAGACAAAGCTGCCAAGGTCTCTGGTGGTAAATATTGCCTCTATTGGTGCCCCAAGGCACTGACTGTGACCACCCTCTACTTTGCCTCATGAAGCCGTTCCTCTCATGCACATGAAGGATCATAATGTGAATAAGTTGTACCAAGACTGTCCCAAAATAGATTGCTGAGAACACTGGAGATAGAGCCTCAATATGACCTCCTGGCACACAGCCTGCTATACTCAGTCATGCGGGTGGTGCAGGTTGTGGCAGACTGCACTCGTCAAGCTCAACACCATCTATGACTCACAGACTGCAGTGCATACTCATGTAGTTCTACAATTTTCCTGTCACTTGAGTGAACACACATGCTCCCGCCACTGCTGGTGGGCAATGACCAGTTTATGGGCAACCAGGGTCATCAGGATCACCATATGGTGGTGAATGTTCACAGTCCCATAATTCTCATCCTTTACTGGCACAGACGGGATCAAGCCCTAATACTGCAAGTCAACATGAGGGACTCCTCAGATGGTCTAGTCATTGCAGCTTAACAGCATCACTGGCTGATGTGATCCCTGACTAAACACAATATCCCAGAGTATGTAATAATTGCATTCCACTCCTGTGACCCAACCCCATTTCATAGCATTTCATTCACTTGTCACTGTGTCCCCAACAATCTATGCTAGTGATGGTGACTGTGCCCTACCTATCCTGTAACCTGTGTGGATATTATTGTCATATGAACAGCAAGGCTAGACGGTAGCCTGGATGAAATAACACATTTGTGCACCTTGTTCTGTGTTGTCTATGTCATATCTCATAGTCGTGGACCAAATGCCATCTCTTTATACTGCTGGACTGTATTGCTCCTGCCTCTGCTTCAGCCATAGAATTGCTACTGCTGTTATCTTCCTCACCACTCTACTCTACCCATCTGCTTCTGGCACAGCTTGGAAGGCCCTGCCAAGACATTAACCTTGTGCTGCAACTGTTTGTGCAGTGCCATGCTGTGCAGTATTGCATGCACAACACAAATGTTGCAGCAGATTTCAGGCTACACTGCAGTGCCCTTCATAATACATCTAGGTAATGGAAATATCCCTTGGGTAGGCCAAACCACTGCACTACTATATTTATCTTCTTCATTATATACTGCATGACAGGTCATTTCCTGCATGGTCTAGTACTGCATGACAGGTCATTTCCTGCATGGTCTAGGTCTTGGGCTGTGGATAAGAGTCATCATTCAAGACTGCAGAGTATATCAGTCATCACTATCAGTGCACAAGAAACTGCCCATTACGACTGGCATATTCCCTGCTTGTATGATACCTATGTGTGTGTGTGTGTGTGTGTGTGTGTGTGTGTGTGTGTGTGTGTGTGTGTGTGTGTGTGTGTGTGTGTGTGTGTGTGTGTGTGTGTGTGTGTGTGTGTGCGCCTGTGTATAGCTATATATATATATATATATATATATATATATATATATCTTTATATATGTGTGTATATGGGTTCCCTACTAAATCCCGAATGCACAAAATCCCGACGCCCAAAATATCAAGACGAAATGCCCGAAACCCACATTACCGAAATGTTGAAAGCGCAAAATTCAAAATCCCAATGTTAAGGGATTTTGAGTTAGTGCTTCTGGTGTTGCGGTTCAGGTAAGTATGTGTGTGTAAGTTTCTTTGTGAGGGACTTTAAAGTGTGTAAGTGTGTGTTGTGACTGTGGTGTGTGTGTGTGTGTGTGTGTGTGTGTGTGTGTGTGTGTGTGTGTGTGTGTGTGTGTGTGTGTGTGTGTGTGTGTGTGTGTGTGGGACTGTAATGTGTGGGTGTGAGTTTGCCTTGTGTATATGTTTGTGCGATCTCAGAGTTAGAATAATAAAGTACACACACCAAAAGACAGCTAGTTCACCCAGGCTAACACTGTGCTGAAAAGTAAATGAACTGTCTGTGCAATCCAATAATAAAAGTTCTGTTAAAATCTAGAATTTAATGAAAAGAATAAAATAAGACAAAATAAGAACAAAAATAATCGTATCATATGATCTGAAGAACTATTCGAAAGTGCTTATCGTTGGACAAGGGACTTAATTTTTATTATTTTTGTTCTTATTTTGTCTTATTTTCTTCTTTTCATTAAATTCAGACAGTGCATTTGCTTTTCAGCACAGTGTTAGCCTGGGTGAACTAGCTGTCTTTTGGTGTGTGGATTATTTATTGGACAGTTCACCACAGCAAAAAGGAATATCTCTTCATTTTTTTAGAATAATAAAGTAGGGGGGTGTAGAGGGCACAGGTTTGTTTGGTTATGGGGGGGAGGCTGTGTGTTTGTTTGTGTGTGTGTCGTATGTATGTATTAGTTTCGCGATGTTGAATTTCACGCTTTCAACGTTTCAGTAATGTGGGGTTTCTGGCATTTCGTCTCGGGGTGTCAGGTGCGTTTGGGATTTAGTAGGGGACCCATAAATATGTATATATCTATATATCTATATATAGACATATATATATATATATATATATATATATATATATATATATATATAGATATATACATATATATATATATATATATATCTATAGACATATATATATATATATATATATATATATATATATATATATATATATATGTATATATACATATAAATACATATATATATATATATATATATATATATATATATATATATATATATATATATATATATATATATACCATATTTCTTTCTAAATAAAACCTAGCCAGAAAGTAAGGCCTAGCATGGTTTATCCACTATAAGCCCAAACCCAAAAATAAGCCCTAGTTAATATCGTCAACAACACACAACGGACGTGTTGAATTATAAAATTATATTATTGACACCCGTTGACTGAGGTTATCGTATTTTGTTTGCCTTTTTGGGACCATTTGGGCACCCAACTTCTTCTCTTTGCAGAAAGTTGTAAGAATCTTTTACTGGGAGTCCTCCACGATTCTTACTGTAACCCTAATCGTCACTCACACTTGATGGTTGAGGTCCTTGGCCCATATACCTATGCAGGTGTACTTTGATCAGTCAAAGTACAGACAACATGTAGGAAGCGCACGCTCATGGTAACGAGCAGCTGTGGTAGTGTCTGCTCTTCATAACCAGTGCCATTTTGTGTTGCCACTCCAGTCGCATAAGTCTTCAATTAACCCCCCCCCCCAACAAGATGAGTGCAAAAAGAAAGAGCTATTCTGTCAAGTACAAGAAAGGAATCATGGAGTACTCCCGGGGAAAGAATCTGATGGCTTTCTGTAAAGAGAAGAAGTTAGATCTCCGAATGGTCCGAAAATGGCGAGCAGTGTACATTAACCTTAGTCAACAGGCCGACCAGGGAAACCCTAAGAAGTGTAAGTGTGGATCAATTCAGCAACCATTATTTCCTGAGCTTGAAGACATCATCTGTGAGTGGATTGCTAACAGGAGAACAAAGGCTTAGGTTGTGCACAGGGCTGATATTCAAGCATTTGCCCTTGCAATAGCACCACAGTTAGAAATATCCCCAGAAGAACTCAAAGCATCACAACATTGGCTGGATGGCTTCCTTCAGCGATATGAACTGTCTCTAAGAAGATCAACAACACTTTTCATGCTGGAAGATACTGAAATTATTAAACATGCACTTGCATTCAAGTCCTTTGTTGATGGCATTGACTTTTCTAAATGCCAACTCTCCAATATGATTGCTATGGATAAAACGTTTATGGGCCAAGGATCTCAAACAACAATTGATCAGAGGGGTGCCTCGTCAATCTACATTCCCTCCACTGGTTACAAGAGTGCACGTGTTACCTGTATTTTGGCAATTTGTCTAGATGGAAAGAAAACCCCACCCCTAATCATTAGTAAGGACAAGAAAGGTAAGATTGAACGTCTTTCAGGCATTTACATTCTTGAAACTGAAAAAGCCTGGTGCACACAAGCAGTTATAAGGAAGTGGGTCAATGTAATGCTGCCACTTGTTTTGCGAGGTGGCAAAAGTGGTCTGCTAGTCTGGGATTCAGCCAGCCCTCACGGCGCTAAAGAAACAAAGAAATTCCTAGCACGGAGGAGAACAGATCAAATAATGATTCCCTGCAGGAAAGACTGCCTATCTCCAGACTCTTGATATTACAATAAACAAGCCATTCAAGGACCATTTGCGCATGGAACTCAATGACTACATTGAAAATAGAATGGAGAGAAATCAGCAGGGAAACTTTGTGAAGCCTAACCTGCAAGAAGTCGTGACTTGGCTGAAAAACTGATAGGATGAAATCACTGACAATTGTGTTGCCAATGCACTGTGAGCAGGCTACTTGGACAAGCAGTGCTCATTTAAGGAGAGCTCTACTGCTAGGCATGACAAACTGGGGCCAATGGTGCTACAGGAAATGGAGTCGCAAGAAATTCAGGCCAAAATTCGGGGGTTGGACACTTATGACAATGTTCCAGAAGAAGATGACATGACTGTATTTGAATAACTGTGAAAGCCAAGGTACAGATATTCTGGAGTTGAAATGTTTGTTGCACTGTTTATGTAGAATTCTCACACAACTGTCAACCCGTTATTAGAACTGTTGTCCAATAATAGAAAAGTACGAAATAAATGTCAGTTTGTGTACATGAATAAATGTCGATTTCTGTACATGAAGAAATGCCGATTTGTGTTCATTAATAAATGTCAATTTTTGTACATGAATAAATGAATAAAGGTAGATTGTTGCACGGTGTGGGTAAATAAGGAGGTTCATATTAGAACGATGAAAATGCATTTTGTCGAATGCATTTTTGTCGACACATGTAGGGCGAACAGGCAAAACAGTGAAGCGGCTGTTCAGCGAATTCCCTAGGAAAGAAGTCGCTTGACAGCTTTGTTGCTTTGCCTGTTCTGAAGTGTAATGTGGTCCGTTGTCCGGTATAGCTCCCGAGCATGATTGTGCAACAGTTACTGACCTTAGGGTTAGGGTGTGGGTTAAGGTAAGTGCATATGTATGAAAGTATTTACTGTTTTTTATTTTTCATTAGATGTATGGTTGAGTTAAGTGTGTATGTGTTTTCAGCTGTTTACTTTTGTATTGGGGGGGTGGAATTAGGGTTAAGGTACGTGTGTATGTGTTTGGAACTGTTTATGTAAATGTGCGAGAGTTAGTGTCCTTAGGGTTAAGGTGAGGGTTAAGGTAAGTGCATATGTTTTAAAATGTTTACTGTTTTTGTTTTCGTTAGATGTATTGTTGGGTTACATGCATATGTGTATTTAGTTGTTTACTGGTTTTGGGGAGGGGTATAATTAGGGTTAGGGTATGTGTGTATGTGTTTGGAAGTGTTTAATGTTTTTTGTTTGGGGGTTGGAACAATGATTTCTTTCCCTAGGAAGGAAATCGCTGTTCTGTGGTTACGACATGTGTCGATGAAACACCGTTCGCTGTTTTCAGCATCCGGTGTTTTAATATGAGCCCAAATAAGGCATCCCCTGATAATAAGCCCTAATGCGCATTTCGCCTGGAGAAAGAATATAAGACCTGGTCTTATTTTCGGGGAAATACAGTATATATATATATATATATATATATCTATATATATATATATATATATATATATATATATATATGGGTCTGCTGCGGTTGATTGAAAACTCACTTGACTGAAAATGAAATTACTAAGAACACTTCACTGAAAGCTCACTTCACTGAAAAATCATTTCTTTGAAACTCATTTCGTTGAAAGTTATAAATGGCCTTTTCCCCACTGTAGTGCAACCCTGGAGTTAGTTTATAAAGTAAGGGGGGTGTGGGGGGCATAGCCCCCCACATATTATAAACATTTTAAACTATACACAGTGATACTTATAAGTGCAATAAATAACTGTTTCCAAAAGAGAATATATAACCGAGATATGTGGGGGGCTTTGCCCCCTACACCCCCCTTACTAACTCCAGAGTTGCAATACAGTGGGGAAAAGGCCATTTATAACTTTCAACGAAATGAGTTTCAGTCAAGTGAGTTTTCAGTGAAGTGAGCTTTCTGTGAAGTGGTCCTAGTAATTTCATTTTCAATCAAGTGAGTTTTCAATCAACCGTAGTAGACCCATATATGTGTGTATATATATATATATATATATATATATATATATATATATAGATATATATATATATATAGAGAGATATAGATATATATATATATAGAGAGAGATATATATATATAGAGATATATATATATATATATATATATATATATATATATATAGATATATATATATATATACATATATATATATATATATATATATATATATATATGTATATATATATATATATATATATATATATATATATATATATATATATATTTATATATATATATATATATACATATATATATATATATATATATATATATACATATATGTATATATATATATATATATATATATATATATACACACACATATACATATACCTGGAACCTTTGGTACAAGCTGGACATTTGCTAGATGTATGAATTATAGGAACTGCCAGGGTGGCACACAACACATTGCAAATAATGTCACAAGCATTACAGACCACATGGCAGATAAGGGAGTGAAATCCCCTCATGTTGGTGTATCATTGTGCCTCTGGATGAGGTGGTACCTTGATGACAATGTGTGTCCAATGAATGACTACCAGAATTTCAGAAAAATGGGTAATGTTATAAAACTGCCACCCAGTTTTGTTTCTCTCTCTCTCTCTCTCTCCATCCTGGAGAAACACTATACTCCTTCACATGCTGCAGTGTAACCATTGTCTCATTTGCATGGAGGTCCTCATTTCCATCTCATTATGTGCTTTTTAGCATATCTTCTTGCAAGCTGCACTCATCCATGATTCACCAACACTGTTAGTGCTATAATCTTCAGGCTAATTTGCACAGAGCAATGCACTAAATGTCTATGAATTCTGGTCAATATTTAGTATTATGATATAGTACTGAAGAAACATAGGATCATGTTTTTCTGCCTCTGGAATTTGAAAGCTGATGCATTTCTCTGTATAGAGCTATGCTCTGTCTACAGATGTGGTTTCTTGTTGGTGCTTTAAGGGAGTTACACAAGAGAGAGACGGGATAGATTTTGAAGTTTTACATTTTTGTATGTTTTGATATAAATGAGATGTTGAACATTTTGCTTTTGTCAGTAAATGCAAATTTTAATAGCCTCCTAACTTTCTTTCTTTTTTTTCTGATAAGTGCAATGGAATGTTTCACATCTGGTTGAACTCTGACCAGCTTGGAAAGATGAGCATATCATCCAAAGAAGTGCACTTCAAGAATGCCTGCCCACCTCCTTAGGCTGCACTACAGAGTAGTTATTAGGAATTAATGTTCTTCTTTTGGCTTTTCCTGGTTAGGGTCGCCACAGCGGAACTCCGGTCCACTAATGATTGGCAGTAGATTTTTATGGTGCCAAGGTGCCAGCTCGATGCCCAGCCTTCAATGAAGGCACACCCATTTCACCCATGTCTTTCGAACGCCACCTCTTGCTGTGTGGTGACAATGCTACCACTGTACCACCGCGGCTTCCCAGTTATTAGGAATTAATACACTACAAAAATTTAGTTGCAGATTTCTAGATGCACTGCAATGACCCCCATTTTTTTCTGATCCCCAAAGTATAAAAAGAAGGTATTATCAAACAGAGTAATGCACAACAGGCAAGATTCACGAAAGTTACTTTACCTGAAAAAAGTATAAGGAGTAGATCTTTCTTTTTACAGAATGACATACAGTGACTCCTAAATAGTAAACTGGCTTTGCTGCACTGGCCTTTATTTTTGTTTCCTGAATACATAAGTTGTCCAGCCTCCTCTTAACATCATGTCATCCATTCCAAGCTGTGTTCTTTCAGTGAACCTATACTTAGTTCAGCAATCACTATTTCATGTTTGGTAAGTGGATTGATTTTACATTCAACTTTCATTCAACAGAGCTATCCCAGGTAACTGAAGCTGGTCAACTGAGCAGTGATCACCTTGTAACTTATTGACCCAGAGCTGCTGGGCTTTATGGCAGGTATACATTGGCCTATAGGGGTACATAGACTCCTCACACTCTTAGCATTGATCACTGGCATAGGTCAGAATATGCTGGTTCCTAAACCCTATTATCAATGACAAATAAACATAACAACGACTGCCAAAAAAATGGCAACCAACACTCAAACGAAATAAAAAATAAAAGAAATATATATCGCAAACAGCAGGTTCCTCGGAGGCCAAGTTTAATAATACATATGGTCAAAATTACTAAAAATGACCAAGCGCTTTCGCCATAGATCATACTGGCTTCTTCAGAGTCATAAAATACATAATTGGAAATACAGTTTAAATAATCAAATGCATATACAACAACCAATCAAAACACCTGTCTGTAATTGAATTATGTCATCCAATCTCATTCAAATTCCAAGGCCATTACAACAATTGATCATAAAAGTTTTTCCTGAAACTATTTTTTGTTTTATAACAATACAATTGTTCAGTTAAAAATACAAAACAAATAAAAAAATAATAATAAGATAAACCTCAAACATTAAACTACATTGGCTCTCTGTTTTAAAATAGGGACCACTGAGACAGAATCATTCAACCCCAGTTTATGGGTAGCATTCAATCTCAACTTCCATTTAGTCTCTCTGACTTCTACTTCTAATTTGTCATTGCCTCCTCTCTCATTGGAGTAGACCCTGTCGATAATGAAAAATATAAATCTTTTACAGTTGACACAGTTAATACTATGCATAAACAATGCATTGTGTACATTTTTATTCTTAATGTCTCTTAGATGTTCTGCTATCCGGTCACATAACTTCCATGCAGTTTTTCCTACATAGAAACCCCGGCATGCTGCACAGGTTGCTAAATATACAACCATGCTGGTATTTCAGTTGCAGCATCTCAGGCAACTCAAAATACGGTCATAAGCACTAACTGAGACACACGATCCATCATTGATGTGTTTACAATGCCTGCATGAACCACATTTATACATCAAAATTTATATGGTTTGTTGGGTTGTAATCGCCCTTCCAAATTATTCTTTATATTTCTAACCCTACTATAAACTACCCAGGGTTTCATACCCAGCTTGTCTTTCATATCATTATCAAAATTCAGTTTCCATAACCTGTTGAAACTGGACACCAAAAGGGGCATTTCTTGATTATATTGCAAAATTAGTGCATGGTTGTCCACTGACGGTTTAGTAGATTCCTTGATTACATTTTCAGGCATGTTTAGGATAGTGTAAAATGAGGTATTTTCTTCTTAAACACTTCTTTCTTAATGTAAAGTAACAACTTCAAAGGATACCCCCTATCCATAAACATTCCTATCAAAGGGTACATTTCTTTTTGAAATGAATCGCCGTCACTGATAAGATGTGATAGCCTAACCATTTGTCCCTTAATAATACTTCTTTGATATGCTGGATGACAGCTGTAATAATGAAGCAGTATATTCGAATATGTTTCTTTCCTATAAATACTGCTTGACATCGTACTATTACCTCCCTCTTTTGTCAGATGGATATTCAAAAAATCATTTTCGGTGATGTGCCAATTATGTGTAAATGTTAGTAAGGTGGTCGTGCCGTTGAGGTAATCAAGAAACTTAACTGCATCTCTTTCCTCCCCTCACCATAAAATGAGAACATCATCCAAAAACCTAGCATAAAGCAAGATATTGGCCATAAAGGCAGAGGAATAGATGTAATTTTTTTTCCCATTCTAGAAGCACTAAGTTCGCAAATACTGTGGCACACCATCGCTACCCCTGCAACTTGATGGAAAAATTCACCCTCAAACATTAAAAAATTGTTTGTTAGCACCACCTCCTTGAATTCCACCAAAAGGTTTATTTTATTTTGTCAATCCTGCTGCAACCTAACAAGCTTTCACAGAAGAGGTCCAACCCCTCCTTATGTGGTATCACCGAAAACTGATTTACCACATCTACAGTCAAAAAGGAGAATTCCCTTTTCCTCTTACTTGCCTCAACAATTCGAGACAGTGCCAGGAATCTTTTAAGTTATGCATGGCATCTCACGCAGCCATACTGGCCCATTTATCAATGTAGCAAGCTATGGGTTCAGTCTTAGACCCCTTACAGTGGATCTAAAAGGAGGATTATGCAAATTCTTATGAATCTTGGGAATACCAAATGTGACTGTGATAATAGGTGCCTCGACTGTTAAGAATTTTAATTCACTAGGGTCAATGCTATCTTGAAATAAAGCATCTAATAAAAAACAATCAATATTGGCATAGGCTCTATTCACCTAATTTTTTGAAACCCTACTGTAGGTTGAGGTATCATTCAAAATATCATACATTATCTATCTGTGCCATTATTACAATCCTCCTCCCTTATCTGGTTTTATAATTCTATAGTTTTTGTTACCGGCTAGTTCTCTTAAAACACTTATTTCATCATATCTTAAATTATTGCATTTGACCCTTTTCTCATTAACAATTCTCCTAAATTCCTGTTCTCGCATCTTTTCAAAGGTTGTGATCACTGGATGGTTTGGGGGAATAAACAAACTTTTACATTGTAAACCATTGCCCCTATTATTCCTATTAGGTTCAAACTTTTGTCTATTTTTGACAACATTAGTTAACATGACAAAATCACGTTGACTGATATGCTTTAGTAATTAACTGAATTAATTGATGGGGGAATCATATTCCTTCCAGCGTTAAAAACAGATACTGTCACTTTCCCCTGTCAAAAGCCTTCTTGGTACCTAATGAAACAGTAGCCAACTTTGCCCAGATCTTTCTGCATCATTTATTATTTTACATCCTTAAGATATTAGGTTCTTCTTTCTAATACAAAGCCACATTGGTGCCCATCTACCAAGTATTGAATTCATGATGCAAGTCCATTATGAGTGTCACAAATACTTTGTAGTCATGTTTCAATACTGCACTGAGATACTAGGAAGTAACTCTGGTGGGGTCTTTGCACTACTTTTGGATAACAAAATCTTTCCAACATTCTGATATTTTGATGGCCTTTAATGACCCTGTAAAAATAACTACCACCATGTTTTTACCATGTGCTTCCCTCCTTTTCCCCATACCACTGATGTGCTTCCCTCCTTTTCCCATACCACTGATGTGCTTCCCTCCTTTTCCCCATACCACTGATGTGCTTCCCTCCTTTTCCCCATACCACTGATGTGCTTCCCTCCTTTTCCCATACCACTGTCAGAATGCAATCACATCTATGTGAGGTCTCATTCTTCTGCCTGACAACTGCCCTTCCTCCTCCACCTCATCCTCTGCAATTTTTTTTAACTTAAGTGTCCCTTCACCTCCAAGAAAGCCACTGACCTTTGCAGTAGTTGTTTTATATTTGGCAAATGGTGGAGAAGTTAAGGCTGTGAGCTGTCATTCCTGTAATACAGTGTTTGATTCCCTCAGCCCTCACTTGCCAACTGAGTGGCCTTGAGTAAGTCACTTAACCACAAATTGCTCCCAGATTGCTCCTGAAAAGGGACTGTATGTCCAGTGGGCCTACCTGATTAACACATGGGTGTTATTTTTATTTATCTTCTCTTTCCCCTCTATAATACCTTATTTTTCATACAGACTCCTACAAATGTCCTGATGTGCCACATATCCATTGCTTAGTGTCCCCTTCATACAAACAGGACACCACTCTTTCACCCAATGACATTGTTGCTTTGGGTATGTCTGTATAAATCAATTCCATTATTGCTAACCTTCAACTGATTATTATATAATTATCATTTATTTGCATCTAAGCTTTCTTTTCCCTCAAAACCTTTAAAGAGTTACTGGCAAAAGTTTTCCATTCATTTGCAAATTTCAAATGTCATGCGACTTTAACTTCTTAATCTGTCTCACAGTTTCTCTAACTAACCTTTGTTCTGCTTTACTTATTCACTAAAGTCATATTTTAATTTTTCCCACCATTGTGGTGTGATATTTCTCACTTCCTGTATTCTCCTCATTAAAACTTCTTTTACCTGTTGATCATAGTCCCCCTTGCTCAGTATATATGTAGAGAATCCCCAATGGAAAGCTCATCCTTATCTCTGGCCATCCCTTAAGTACATCACAGAGTAAGCATGGTTAGAATAAAACAGACTTGCAGCAACTCTTCCCAGCAACTCCAAGTGCTCCCTCATGAAGAAGTGACCCAGTTGTGACCATCTGCACCAGTAATACTGCAGAAAGTGAATACTCCGTCAGATACAGCCACCATTTCCTGACAAATATCTCTTAAACCAACAGATGTTGAGAAACAATGCATAGCTGTCTGTTTATCTTAGAAAGTCTCTTGACCTTGTTCCCTCCATTTATTTCTCTTATCTCCAAATATCAGATTTCATTCTTCCATCAGAATTAAAATGCTCTCACAGAATGCTAACATTTAAAAAAAAACTATCCCGTATTTCTGTGGATTTTGCTTTTCATGGGTTGTATAACGAGATTACTGCTAACATCTGCTAATTATATGGACCTTTCCACCACCCCCCACAATCTTCATCCTCAATCAGACCTAATATCTCTATTGGTAACCTTCTATTAGCCAGCCATACCACCCTTTACATTGAGCGCCACAACCTGATACTTCTTTTGACTGAGTTTACATTGTTCTTTGGTGGATATTTATGTTTCCTGTGAATGAACCCAATATGCTTTCTCCCTTTTTAATACATTAAGCACTCTACCCTCTTGCCTGGGTTAGTTAATCCATGTACATTCTAAGTTAAAATCTTTAACTCTTCCTTAAATACCTGTACTTGCTCTCATTTCCACTACCTTACAAAGGTAGCTGAACTTACTTTCCTTCACCAATGTGCTGCACCTTACTATCAACGAAAGTGAAGTCACAGGTTCTTTACTGACAATCACTTAAGTTAATAAGCTGTCACTATATATTAGATTTCCATTTTTGATTATTCCAGCCAGCCATTTCTAACTGTACCCCAAATCAGACCTTAAACTCCTACCAATAGTCATCTAAATCCAATGCAAATAACATATTTGCAAAAAGTAATAACTCCATAGAAAATCATTACACTTCCAAGGTGTAGATCACCCCACCCCAAAATAGATGCAGATGTATTCTCTGTATTCTCTCCAGTGAATGGGCTCTTCAATATTGACCATCATAACAGCTCTCCTCTCCTTCAACCTCCTGTTCAGTTTGAAAAGTTCCACACTCAGACTATAGATAAAAAAAGGAAATGTGAAGTATCAAAGCCTCAGTTTCCAAGTGATAATGTCCAGAAGACAAACATTTTGATATATAACTGAACACTATCACTTACAGTGTATGGTCCCACACATTATTGATTTTTATAACACAGATAAACATTCCCTTTTATAAAAATGTTGCATACCCTAGCTGCCATTAGTACCCATTCCAGTGGTATGCCATAGTATATATCCCTCAAGTAATCACAATAATTCTAAATGTGCTCATTAATTAATTATTACCATATTCTTCTACCACCCTTGCTTGCCCTCCTTATTTATCTGCATTAAATGCGTACCTTTTTCCTACTACATTTTGCAGCTAAACCAAATCTATAACAAATTAAAACACTTACAGGTAACAACCAACATATCAGAATTCCAATAATACACCTTACCAATATATGATTATCCTAATAGAACATTCCATGTTCACTATTCACTAATACACAACATTGTGTATGTTCATGCCATTTAGGACATATATACACTGTGCCCTTAATGTGCTCTCCCCACTAACTTCAGATGTATTGCTTCACTTAATCCATGAACCTCACAGACGGAAAGTAATTTGTTGGGTGAGAACTAACCACTCATGTATCATGATAAATCCATCATCTGCAGTAGATTTTGAGCTATCTTTCCTTGCATGATAACACTACCATCACTTTTTCTTATAGAATAGGCAACCACAAAAGTGTACATTTGGCAATTATAATGGAGATTAGCTCAACTATTGAGCAAGTTATAAAATACATTATCCATGACAACTCAGTTGAAACTGCCAAATAAATAATGTTAACTCCCCAGAGCAGCTTAAAATATGCATAGCAGACTAATCTACCTTATCTACCACTCTAAACTGTTGTTCAAAACGAAAAACAGCAGGCATAAAATCAACCAGCACAAACAAATAAAATAACATTTAAACAAAATCATTTACCTGAGCTAGAAACTGCAACCATATGCACCATTGTCTCTTTACCCCAAAGTTGTTTCTCCTTATGAATACTGCGCACTTTTACCATTCGGATTCTATATTTTTGAAATAATGGAAGTAGATATCCAGATTCAAAAAGCCCCTGCTTTAGGAACCTGCTGCTCATCTGCCCCTGCCTCCACTCTCATCCTCTCAGTACCAACATTGTCAGTTGACTACTTCGGTACACCTAAGGTGTCTTCGGTCAGTCTGAAAAAAAAAAAGATTGTGAGAGCCAATGGGTAGAGTACCCTAGACAGACAGCCTTTAATTTTGCATTGGTACTGAATGGGGAAAAATGCTGCTGTAATTTTACATTGGTACTGAATGGGGAGGAATGCTGCTGTAATTTTACATTGGTACTGAATGGGGAATGCTGCTGTAATTTTACATTGGTACTGAATGGGGAATGCTGCTGTAATTTTACATTGGTACTGAATGGGGGGATGCTGCTGTAATTTTACATTGGTACTGAATGGGGAATGCTGCTGTAATTTTACATTGGTACTGAATGGGGAATGCTGCTGTAATTTTGCATTGGTACTGAATGGGGAATGCTGCTGTAATTTTACATTGGTACTGAATGGGGGAATGCTGCTGTAATTTTACATTGGTACTGAATGGGGGAATGCTGCTGTAATTTTACATTGGTACTGAATGGGGAATGCTGCTGTAATTTTACAGTGGTACTGAATGGGGGGATGCTGCTGTAATTTTACATTGTTACTGAATGGGGAGAATGCTGCTGTAATTTTACACTGGTACTGAATGGGGAATGCTGCTGTAATTTTACATTGGTACTGAATGGGGAAATGCTGCTGTAATTTTACATTGGTACTGAATGGGGGAATGCTGCTGTAATTTTACATTGGTACTGAATGGGGAGTCCTGCTGTAATTTTACATTGGTACTGAATGGGGGAATGTTGCTGTAATTTTACACTGGTACTGAATGGGGAATGCTGCTGTAATTTTACATTGGTACTGAATGGGGTATGCTGCTGTAATTTTGAATTTGTACTGAATGGGAGGGAATGCTGCTGTAATTTTACATTGGTACTGAATGGGGGAAATGCTGCTGTAATTTTACATTGGTACTGAATGGTGGAATGCTGCTGTAATTTTACATTGGTACTGAATGGTGGAATGCTGCTGTAATTTTACATTGGTACTGAATGGGGAATGCTGCTGTAATTTTACATTGGTACTGAATGGGGGAATGCTGCTGTAATTTTACATTGGTACTGAATGGGGAATGCTGCTGTAATTTTACATTGGTACTGAATGGGGGAATGCTGCTGTAATTTTACATTGGTACTGAATGGGGAATGCTGCTGTAATTTTACATTGGTACTGAATGGGGGGATGCTGCTGTAATTTTACATTGGTACTGAATGGGGAATGCTGCTGTAATTTTACATTGGTACTGAATGGGGGGAATGCTGCTGTAATTTTGCATTGGTACTGAATGTGGTTAATGCTGTAATTTTACATTGGTACTGAATGGGGAATGCTGCTCTAATTTTACATTGGTACTGAATGGGGGAAATGCTGCTGTAATTTTACATTGGTACTGAATGGGGGAATGCTGCTGTAATTTTACATTGGTACTGAATGGGGAATGCTGCTGTAATTTTACATTGGTACTGAATGGGGGAATGCTGCTGTAATTTTACATTGGTACTGAATGGGGAATGCTGCTGTAATTTTACATTGGTACTGAATAAGGGGAATGCTGCTGTAATTTTACATTGGTACTGAATGGGGAATGCTGCTGTAATTTTACATTGGTACTGAATGGGGGAATGCTGCTGTAATTTTACATTGGTACTGAATGGGGGAATGCTGCTGTAATTTTACATTGGTACTGAATGGGGAATGCTGCTGTAATTTTACATTGGTACTGAATGGGGGATGCTGCTGTAATTTTACATTGGTACTGAATGGGGAATGCTGCTGTAATTTTACATTGGTACTGAATGGGGGAATGCTGCTGTAATTTTACATTGGTACTGAATGGGGAATGCTGCTGTAATTTTACATTGGTACTGAATGGGGAGAATGCTGCTGTAATTTTACATTGGTACTGAATGGGGGAAATGCTGCTGTAATTTTACATTGGTACTGAATGGGGGAATGCTGCTGTAATTTTACATTGGTACTGAATGGGGGAATGCTGCTGTAATTTTACATTGGTACTGAATGGGGGAATGCTGCTGTAATTTTACATTGGTACTGAATGGGGAATGCTGCTGTAATTTTACATTGGTACTGAATGGGGAATGCTGCTGTAATTTTACATTGGTACTGAATGGGGGAAATGCTGCTGTAATTTTACATTGGTACTGAATGGGGGAATGCTGCTGTAATTTTACATTGGTACTGAATGGGGGTGGATTTCTGCTGTAATTTTACATTCGTACTGAATGGAGGGGAATGCTGCTGTAATTCTACATTTGTACTGAATGTGAGGAATGCAGATGTAATTTTACATTGGTACAGAATATGTAGGATGCTGCTGTAATTTTACATTGGTACTGAATGGGGGAATGCTGCTGTAATTTTACATTGGTACTGAATGGGGGATGCTGCTGTAATTTTACATTGGTACTGAATGGGGAATGCTGCTGTAATTTTACATTGGTACTGAATGGGGAGAATGCTGCTGTAATTTTACATTGGTACTGAATGGGGGAATGCTGCTGTAATTTTACATTGGTACTGAATGGGGGAATGCTGCTGTAATTTTACATTGGTACTGAATGGGGGAATGCTGCTGTAATTTTACATTGGTACTGATTGGGGAATGCTGCTGTAATTTTACATTGGTACTGAATGGGGGAATGCTGCTGTAATTTTACATTGGTACTGAATGGGGGAATGCTGCTGTAATTTTACATTGGTACTGAATGGGGTGAATGCTGCTGTAATTTTACATTGATACTGAATGGGGTAATGCTGCTGTAATTTTACATTGGTACTGAATGGGGGAATGCTGCTGTAATTTTACATTGGTACTGAATGGGGGGAATCCTGCTGTAATTTTACATTGGTACTGAATGGGGGATGCTGCTGTAATTTTACATTGGTACTGAATGGGGAATGCTGCTGTAATTTTACATTGGTACTGAATGTGGAATGCTGCTGTAATTTTACATTGGTACTGAATGGGGAATGCTGCTGTAATTTTACATTGGTACTGAATGGGGGAATGCTGCTGTAATTTTACATTGGTACTGAATGGGGAATGCTGCTGTAATTTTACATTGGTACTGAATGGGGGAATGCTGCTGTAATTTTACATTGGTACTGAATGGGGGATGCTGCTGTAATTTTGCATTGGTACTGAATGGGGAATGCTGCTGTAATTTTACATTGGTACTGAATGGGGGAAATGCTGCTGTAATTTTGCATTGGTACTGAATGGGGGGAGGACTGCTGCTGTAATTTTACATTGGTACTGAATGGGGAATGCTGCTGTAATTTTACATTGGCACTGAATGGGGAATGCTGCTGTAATTTTACATTGGTACTGAATTTGGGGAATGCTGCTGTAATTTTACATTGGTACTGAATGGGGGAATGCTGCTGTAATTTTACATTGGTACTGAATGGGGAATGCTGCTGTAATTTTACATTGGTACTGAATGGGGGGAATGCTGCTGTAATTTTACATTGGTACTGAATAGGGAATGCTGCTGTAATTTTACATTGGTACTGAATGGGGGAATGCTGCTGTAATTTTACATTGGTACTGAATGGGGAATGCTGCTGTAATTTTACATTGGTACTGAATGGGGGAATGCTGCTGTAATTTTGCATTGGTACTGAATGGGGATGCTGCTGTAATTTTACATTGGTACTGAATGGGGGAATGCTGCTGTAATTTTACATTGGTACTGAATGGGGGAATGCTGCTGTAATTTTACATTGGTACTGAATGGGGAATGCTGCTGTAATTTTACATTGGTACTGAATGGGGTAATGCTGCTGTAATTTTTCTTTGGTACTGAATGGGGAATGCTGCTGTTATTTTACATTGTTTCTGAATGGGGAATCCTGCTGTAATTTTACATTGGTACTGAATGGGGAATGCTGCTGTAATTTTACATTGGTACTGAATGGGGGAATGCTGCTGTAATTTTACATTGGTACTGAATGGGGGGATGCTGCTGTAATTTTACATTGGTACTGAATGGGGAATGCTGCTGTAATTTTACATTGGTACTGAATGGGGGAATGCTGCTGTAATTTTACATTGGTACTGAATGGGGAATGCTGCTGTAATTTTACATTGGTACTGAATGGGGGGAATGCTGCTGTAATTTTACATTGGTACTGAATGGGGAATGCTGCTGTAATTTTACATTGGTACTGAATGGGGGAATGCTGCTGTAATTTTACATTGGTACTGAATGGGGGAATGCTGCTGTAATTTTACATTGGTACTGAATGGGGAATGCTGCTGTAATTTTACATTGGTACTGAATGGGGGAATGCTGCTGTAATTTTACATTGGTACTGAATGGGGGAATGCTGCTGTAATTTTACATTGGTACTGAATGGGGAATGCTGCTGTAATTTTACATTGGTACTGAATGGGGGAAATGCTGCTGTAATTTTACATTGGTACTGAATGGGGGAATGCTGCTGTAATTTTACATTGGTACTGAATGGGGGAATGCTGCTGTAATTTTACATTGGTACTGAATGGGGAATGCTGCTGTAATTTTACATTGGTACTGAATGGGGAAATGCTGCTGTAATTTTACATTGGTACTGAATGGGGAAATGCTGCTGTAATTTTACATTGGTACTGAATGGGGGAATGCTGCTGTAATTTTACATTGGTACTGAATGGGGAATGCTGCTGTAATTTTGCATTGGTACTGAATGGGGAGAATGCTGCTGTAATTTTACATTGGTACTGAATGGGGGGATGCTGCTGTAATTTTACATTGGTACTGAATGGGGAATGCTGCTGTAATTTTACATTGGTACTGAATGGGGAATGCTGCTGTAATTTTACATTGGTACTGAATGGGGGGAATGCTGCTGTAATTTTACATTGGTACTGAATGGGGAATGCTGCTGTAATTTTACATTGGTACTGAATGGGGGAATGCTGCTGTAATTTTACATTGGTACTGAATGGGGAATGCTGCTGTAATTTTACATTGGTACTGAATGGGGCAATGCTGCTGTAATTTTACATTGGTACTGAATGGGGGATGCTGCTGTTATTTTACATTGTTACTGAATGGGGGAATCCTGCTGTAATTTTACAGTGGTACTGAATGGGGGGAGGAATGCTGCTGTAATTTTACATTGGTACTGAATGGGGAATGCTGCTGTAATTTTACATTGGTACTGAATGGGGGAATGCTGCTGTAATTTTACATTGGTACTGAATTGGGGGCAATGCTGCTGCAATTTTACATTGGTACTGAATGGGGAAATGCTGCTGTAATTTTACATTGGTACTGAATGGGGAATGCTGCTGTAATTTTACATTGGTACTGAATGGGGAATGCTGCTGTAATTTTACATTGGTACTGAATGGGGGAATGCTGCTGTAATTTTACATTGGTACTGAATGGGGAATGCTGCTGTAATTTTACATTGGTACTGAATGGGGGAATGCTGCTGTAATTTTACATTGGTACTGAATGGGGAAATGCTGCTGTAATTTTACATTGGTACTGAATGGGGAATGCTGCTGTAATTTTACATTGGTACTGAATGGGGAGAATGCTGCTGTAATTTTACATTGGTACTGAATGGGGGAATGCTGCTGTAATTTTACATTGGTACTGAATGGGGAATGCTGCTGTAATTTTACATTGGTACTGAATGGGGGAATGCTGCTGTAATTTTACATTGGTACTGAATGGGGAATGCTGCTGTAATTTTACATTGGTACTGAATGGGGGAATGCTGCTGTAATTTTACATTGGTACTGAATGGGGGAATGCTGCTGTAATTTTACATTGGTACTGAATGGGGGAATGCTGCTGTAATTTTACATTGGTACTGAATGGGGAGAATGCTGCTGTAATTTTACATTGGTACTGAATGGGGGATGCTGCTGTAATTTTACATTGGTACTGAATGGGGAATGCTGCTGTAATTTTACATTGGTACTGAATGGGGGGATGCTGCTGTAATTTTACATTGGTACTGAATGGGGAATGCTGCTGTAATTTTACATTGGTACTGAATGGGGAATGCTGCTGTAATTTTACATTGGTACTGAATGGGGAATGCTGCTGTAATTTTACATTGGTACTGAATGGGGGAATGCTGCTGTAATTTTACATTGGTACTGAATGGGGAATGCTGCTGTAATTTTACATTGGTACTGAATGGGGGAAATGCTGCTGTAATTTTACATTGGTACTGAATGGGGATGCTGCTGTAATTTTACATTGGTACTGAATGGGGGAATGCTGCTGTAATTTTACATTGGTACTGAATGGGGAATGCTGCTGTAATTTTACATTGGTACTGAATGGGGTATGCTGCTGTAATTTTACATTGGTACTGAATGGGGAATGCTGCTGTAATTTTACATTGGTACTGAATGGGGGAAATGCTGCTGTAATTTTACATTGGTACTGAATGGGGAATGCTGCTGTAATTTTACATTGGTACTGAATGGGGGATGCTGCTGTAATTTTGAATTGGTACTGAATGGTGAGGAATGCTGCAGTAATTTTACATTGGTACTGAATGGGGAATGCTGCTGTAATTTTACATTGGTACTGAATGGGGGATGCTGCTGTAATTTTACATTGGTACTGAATGGGGAATGCTGCTGTAATTTTACATTGGTACTGAATGGGGAATGCTGCTGTAATTTTGCATTGGTACTGAATGGGGAATGCTGCTGTAATTTTACATTGGTACTGAATGGGGGAATGCTGCTGTAATTTTACATTGGTACTGAATGGGGAATGCTGCTGTAATTTTACATTGGTACTGAATGGGGGAATGCTGCTGTAATTTTACATTGGTACTGAATGGGGGAATGCTGCTGTAATTTTACATTGGTACTGAATGGGGGATGCTGCTGTAATTTTACATTGGTACTGAATGGGGGAATGCTGCTGTAATTTTACATTGGTACTGAATGGGGGGATGCTGCTGTAATTTTACATTGGTACTGAATGGGGAATGCTGCTGTAATTTTACATTGGTACTGAATGGGGAATGCTGCTGTAATTTTACATTGGTACTGAATGGGGAATGCTGCTGTAATTTTACATTGGTACTGAATGGGGGAAATGCTGCTGTAATTTTACATTGGTACTGAATGGGGAATGCTGCTGTAATTTTACATTGGTACTGAATGGGGAATGCTGCTGTAATTTTACATTGGTACTGAATGGGGGGATGCTGCTGTAATTTTACATTGGTACTGAATGGGGAATGCTGCTGTAATTTTACATTGGTACTGAATGGGGGAATGCTGCTGTAATTTTACATTGGTACTGAATGGGGAATGCTGCTGTAATTTTACATTGGTACTGAATGGGGGAATGCTGCTGTAATTTTACATTGGTACTGAATGGGGGATGCTGCTGTAATTTTACATTGGTACTGAATGGGGGATGCTGCTGTAATTTTACATTGGTACTGAATGGGGGATGCTGCTGTAATTTTACATTGGTACTGAATGGGGAGGAATGCTGCTGTAATTTTACATTGGTACTGAATGGGGGATGCTGCTGTAATTTTACATTGGTACTGAATGGGGGAATGCTGCTGTAATTTTACATTGGTACTGAATGGGGAATGCTGCTGTAATTTTTCATTGGTACTGAATGGGGAATGCTGCTGTAATTTTACATTGGTACTGAATGGGGAATGCTGCTGTAATTTTACACTGGTACTGAATGGGGAATGCTGCTGTAATTTTACATTGGTACTGAATGGGGAATGCTGCTGTAATTTTACATTGGTACTGAATGGGGGATGCTGCTGTAATTTTACATTGGTACTGAATGGGGAATGCTGCTGTAATTTTACATTGGTACTGAATGGGGGAAATGCTGCTGTAATTTTACATTGGTACTGAATGGGGGAATGCTGCTGTAATTTTACATTGGTACTGAATGGGGAATTCTGCTGTAATTTTACATTGGTACTGAATGGGGAATGCTGCTGTAATTTTACATTGGTACTGAATGGGGGAATGCTGCTGTAATTTTACATTGGTACTGAATGGGGAATGCTGCTGTAATTTTACATTGGTACTGAATGGGGAATGCTGCTGTAATTTTACATTGGTACTGAATTGGGGGAATGCTGCTGTAATTTTACATTGGTACTGAATGGGGAATGCTGCTGTAATTTTACATTGGTACTGAATGGGGGGATGCTGCTGTAATTTTACATTGGTACTGAATGGGGGATGCTGCTGTAATTTTACATTGGTACTGAATGGGGGATGCTGCTGTAATTTTACATTGGTACTGAATGGGGAATGCTGCTGTAATTTTACATTGGTACTGAATGGGGGAATGCTGCTGTAATTTTACATTGGTACTGAATGGGGGAATGCTGCTGTAATTTTACATTGGTACTGAATGGGGGAATGCTGCTGTAATTTTACATTGGTACTAAATGGGGGGATGCTGCTGTAATTTTACATTGGTACTGAATGGTGGGACCCTGCTGTAATTTTGCATTGGTACTGAATGGGGGGTGCTGCTTTAGTTTTGCATTGGTACTGAATGGGGGATGCTGCTGTAATTTTACATTGGTACTGAATGGGGAATGCTGCTGTAATTTTACATTGGTACTGATTGGGGAATGCTGCTGTAATTTTACATTGGTACTGAATAGGGAATGCTGCTGTAATTTTACATTGGTACTGAATATGGGGGATGCTGCTGTAATTTTACATTGGTACTGAATGGGGATGCTGCTGTAATTTTACATTGGTACTGAATGGGGGAAATGCTGCTGTAATTTTACATTGGTACTGAATGGGGAATGCTGCTGTAATTTTACATTGGTACTGAATGGGGGGAATGCTGCTGTAATTTTACATTGGTACTGAATGGGGGAATGCTGCTGTAATTTTACATTGGTACTGAATGGGGAATGCTGCTGTAATTTTACATTGGTACTGAATGGGGGAATGCTGCTGTAATTTTACATTGGTACTGAATGGGGGAATGCTGCTGTAATTTTACATTGGTACTGAATGGGGGAATGCTGCTGTAATTTTACATTGGTACTGAATGGGGAATGCTGCTGTAATTTTGCATTGGTACTGAATGGGGAATGCTGCTGTAATTTTACATTGGTACTGAATGGGGAGAATGCTGCTGTAATTTTGAATTGGGACTGAATGGTGAGGAATGCTGCTGTAATTTTACATTGGTACTGAATTGGGGGGCTGCTGCTGTAATTTTACATTGGCATTGAATGGGGAATGCTGCTGTAATTTTACATTGGTACTGAATGGGGAATGCTGCTGTAATTTTACATTGGTACTGAATGGGGAGAATGCTGCTGTAATTTTACATTGGTACTGAATGGGGAATGCTGCTGTAATTTTACATTGGTACTGAATGGGGAATGCTGCTGTAATTTTACATTGGTACTGAATGGGGGATGCTGCTGTAATTTTACATTGGTACTGAATGGAGGGGAATGCTGCTGTAATTTTACATTGGTACTGAATGGGGGAATGCTGCTGTAATTTTACATTGGTACTGAATGGGGAATGCTGCTGTAATTTTACATTGGTATTGAATGTGGGGGACGAATGCTGCTGTAATTTTACATTGGTACTGAATGGGGTGAATGCTGCTGTAATTTTACATTGGTACTGAATGGGGAATGCTGCTGTAATTTTACATTGGTACTGAATGGGGGGGATGCTGCTGTAATTTTACATTGGTACTGAATGGGGGAATGCTGTAATTTTAATTTGGTACTGAATGGGGGAATGCTGCTGTAATTTTACATTGGTACTGAATGGGGGAATGCTGCTGTAATTTTACATTGGTACTGAATGGGGAATGCTGCTGTAATTTTACATTGGTACTGATTGGGGGAATGCTGCTGTAATTTTACATTGATACTGAATAGGGAGGAATGCTGCTGTTATTTTACATTGTTTCTGAATGGGGAATCCTGCTGTAATTTTACATTGGTACTGAATGGGGGAATGCTGCTGTAATTTTACATTGGTACTGAATGGGGAATGCTGCTGTAATTTTGCATTGGTACTGAATGGGGGGAATGCTGTTGTAAGTTTACATTGGTACTGAATGAGGGGAATGCCGCTGTAATTTTACATTGGTACTGAATGTGGGGAACGCTGCTGTAATTTTACATTGGTACTGAATGGGGGAATGCTGCTGTAATTTTGCATTGGTACTGAATGGGGAATGCTGCTGTAATTTTACATTGGTACTGAATGGGGGAATGCTGTAATTTTAATTTGGTACTGAATGGGGAATGCTGCTGTAATTTTACATTGGTACTGAATGGGGAATGCTGCTGTAATTTTACATTGGTACTGAATGGGGAATGCTGCTGTAATTTTACATTGGTACTGAATGGGGGGATGCTGCTGTAATTTTACATTGGTACTGAATGGGGGAATGCTGCTGTAATTTTACATTGGTACTGAATGGGGAATCCTGCTGTAATTTTACATTGGTACTGAATGGGGGATGCTGCTGTAATTTTACATTGGTACTGAATGGGGGAAATGCTGCTGTAATTTTACATTGGTACTGAATGGGGGAATGCTGCTGTAATTTTACATTGGTACTGAATGGGGAATGCTGCTGTAATTTTACATTGGTACTGAATGGGGGAATGCTGCTGTAATTTTACATTGGTACTGAATGGGGAATGCTGCTGTAATTTTACATTGGTACTGAATGGGGAATGCTGCTGTAATTTTATATTGGTACTGAATGGGGGATGCTGCTGTAATTTTACATTGGTACTGAATGGGGAATGCTGCTGTAATTTTACATTGGTACTGAATGGGGAATGCTGCTGTAATTTTACATTGGTACTGAATGGGGGAAATGCTGCTGTAATTTTACATTGGTACTGAATGGGGAATGCTGCTGTAATTTTACATTGGTACTGAATGTGGGGAATGCTGCTGTAATTTTACATTGGTACTGAATGGGGAATGCTGCTGTAATTTTACATTGGTACTGAATGGGGGAATGTTGCTGTAATTTTACATTCGTACTGAATGTGTGGGAATTCTGCTGAAATTTTACATTCGTACTGAATCGGGGGATGCTGCTCTAATATTGCATCGGTACTGAATGGGGGGGTGCTGCTGTAATTTTACATTGGTACTGAATGGGAGGATGCTGCTGTAATTTTACATTGGTACTGAATGGGGATGCTGCTGTAATTTTACATTGGTACTGAATGGGGGAATGCTGCTGTAATTTTACATTGGTACTGAATGGGGGAATGCTGCTGTAATTTTACATTGGTACTGAATGGGGAATGCTGCTGTAATTTTACATTGGTACTGAATGGGGAATGCTGCTGTAATTTTACATTGGTACTGAATGGGGGAAATGCTGCTGTAATTTTACATTGGTACTGAATGGGGGAATGCTGCTGTAATTTTACATTGGTACTGAATGGGGAATGCTGCTGTAATTTTACATTTGTACTGAATGGGTGGAATGCTGCTGTAATTTTACATTGGTACTGAATGGGGGAATGCTGCTGTAATTTTACATTGGTACTGAATGGGGGAATGCTGCTGTAATTTTACATTGGTACTGAATGGGGAATGCTGCTGTAATTTTACATTGGTACTGAATGGGGGAATCATGCTGTAATTTTACATTGGTACTGAATGTGGGGAATGCTGCTGTAATTTTACATTGGTACTGAATGGGGGAATGCTGCTGTAATTTTACATTGGTACTGAATGGGGGAATGCTGCTGTAATTTTACATTGGTACTGAATGGGGAATCCTGCTGTAATTTTACATTCATACTGAATGGGGGGTGCTGCTGTAATTTTACATTGGTACTGAATGGGGGCAATGCTGCTGTAATTTTGCAGTGGTACTGAATGGGGGGAATGATGCTGTAATTTTACATTGGTACTGAATGGGGGGATGCTGCTGTAATTTTACATTGGTACTGAATGGGGAATGCTGCTGTAATTTTACATTGGTACTTAATGGGGAATGCTGCTGTAATTTTACATTGGTACTGAATGGGGGAATGCTGCTGTAATTTTACATTGGTACTGAATGGGGGAATGCTGCTGTAATTTTACATTGGTACTGAATGGGGGAATGCTGCTGTAATTTTACATTGGTACTGAATGGGGAATGCTGCTGTAATTTTACATTGGTACTGAATGGGGAATGCTGCTGTAATTTTACATTGGTACTGAATGGGGAATGCTGCTGTAATTTTACATTGGTACTGAATGGGGGAATGCTGCTGTAATTTTACATTGGTACTGAATGGGAGGAATGCTGCTGTAATTTTACATTGGTACTGAATGGGGGAAATGCTGCTGTAATTTTACATTGGTACTGAATGGGGGAATGCTGCTGTAATTTTACATTGGTACTGAATGGGGAAATGCTGCTGTAATTTTACATTGGTACTGAATGGGGGAATGCTGCTGTAATTTTACATTGGTACTGAATGGGGGATGCTGCTGTAATTTTACATTGGTACTGAATGGGGGAATGCTGCTGTAATTTTACATTGGTACTGAATGGGGGAATGCTGCTGTAATTTTACATTGGTACTGAATGGGGGAATGCTGCTGTAATTTTACATTGGTACTGAATGGGGGAATGCTGCTGTAATTTTACATTGGTACTGAATGGGGAATGCTGCTGTAATTTTACATTGGTACTGAATGGGGGAATGCTGCTGTAATTTTACATTGGTACTGAATGGGGAATGCTGCTGTAATTTTACATTGGTACTGAATGGGGGAATGCTGCTGTAATTTTACATTGGTACTGAATGGGGGAATGCTGCTGTAATTTTACATTGGTACTGAATCGGGGATGCTGCTCTAATATTGCATTGGTACTGAATGGGGGGTGCTGCTGTAATTTTACATTGGTACTGAATGGGGTAATGCTGCTGTAATTTTACTTTGGTACTGAATGGGAGAATGCTGCTGTAATCTTACATTGGTACTGAATGAGGTGTAATGCTGCTGTAATTTTACATTGGCACTGAATGGGGGATGCTGCTGTAATTTTACATTGGTACTGAATGGGGGAATGCTGCTGTAATTTTACATTGGTACTGAATGGGGGAATGCTGCTGTAATTTTACATTGGTACTGAATGGGGGAATGCTGCTGTAATTTTACATTGGTAGGAAATGGGTGGATTGCTGCTGTAATTTTACATTGGTACTTAATGTGGAATGCTGCTGTTATTTTACATTGGTACTGAATGGGGAATGCTGCTGTAATTTTACATTGGTACTGAATGGGGGGAATGCTGCTGTAATTTTACATTGGTTGTGAATGGGGGATGCTGGTGGAATTTTGCATTGGTACTGAATGGGGGGAGGAATACTGCTGTAATTTTACATTGGTACTGATTGGGGGATGCTGCTGTAATTTTACATTGGTGCTGAATGGGGGTGGAATTCTGCTGTAATTTTACATTTGTACTGAATGGGGGAATGCTGCTGTAATATTCCATTGGTGCTGAATGGGGACAAGGGAATTTTTGGGATGGGGG